>NW_020861908.1:40572-101631 GCF_003713205.1 Coffea eugenioides
TTTTTTTTTCTTCAAAACGGTATTTTCATGAATGAATGCAGTAAAGCGACAAAAGCAATCGAATTCTAGCACACCAATTACACAAAAGACATAGACACACATAATACACCATATATCAAGAAGGCAGATAATCAAATACACCCATACATGTCAAATTAGACAAATAATCATATGCACAAATACTCAAACCAATGTCATGTCATAACGGGATAAAAGCAAATCAAAAGTAAGGGCGATATCATCCCGGTCCCAGTTAAATAACCTCGTCCGGTCTCTCACGTCACTTATCATTCAAACTAGATGTCCATTGACCTCTTATACTCTTTCCAGTCGAACAAAGCCTGTTCATGTTTCCCCAAAGTACAAGTCTCAGGTACTTAATACCACTTCAACTTTGGAGTACTCAGGCACAAGAATCCGAAATAAGACGATTCACGTCTCGAGCTGGCCAGTCCCAAGAGTAAAACATCTACAATCGAAATTCCTACCCGACGTACCTATCTATGATCCTCAAATACCACGGAAAAGATTAAAGGCTCATAACATTCGCAATTCATAGCTTATGCTCGAACGGGCACTTAGTCCCTCATACTTATTCACCACTTAGTCCAGGGTCACTCCGCGCAGAGACCACGCAAAGCAGCTATAGGTTTTATCCCTCAATCGCTTAACTTTCAAGTCAAATCGAATCCCACAGTCCGGCATCCTAAACTTCAAGCCTAGGATACACTACAGAGATCTGAAGCCTAAGCTCTGATACCACCTGTGACAGCCCCACCTCCCACTAAAGAGAAATAATAAAGTAATATTATGGCAGCCAACCCTAGATTAGATCCAAACAACCGGAAACTCTGAAAAGATACCTTGTTTTTAGGATCCTAAAAGACCAAAAGACGGTGTAGTACCCATAAAGCCTTTCAGTTACAAAGCAGGCGCCAGGGGAAGATCCGGTGAGGCAAAACTCCTAATCACAAGATTCCCATTTTCATAGCATCAGAAGGAAAATTTGGATTTAAAGCAAGGAAGGTAAAATCTCAGTTATCTTTCTTAAAGTATCTAGTAGTCATTTATTTCTTAAATTCCAGTTAATCATCCTGATATTTTATATGAATTTTGAACCGCCTTTTCAATTTACATCCACTCCAGAAAACGCATACAGATTAGCATTACAAACCCTCAGACAACCAGATACCTATTATTATTTTGACAAAATTTTAGAGGAAATTGAAACAACAGACCAGTGTTTAGCACATATACAAATAGAAGACGCTAGATTATCTAAAGTAGCACACCACCATCCCGCATCATTTCTAAAAAATTTAAGACAAGCAAAAATAGATTTACTTTGGCATAAATACTCTGAATTAAAATCAATAGAAAGACAAAAATTAGAAGAACAAGAAAAATATAAAAATAAAAGGAATTTTTGTAATAAAGTTTGTAGAACATTTGATTAATCACGTAGGTCTTTAATTGGAGCCGTAGAAGTCCAACTTTATAGCTTATCACGTAGGTCTTTAATTGGAGCCTTAAAAGTCCAACATAGTGTAGTCCAACATTGGAGCCGTAAAAGTTGGACTTCTACGATGCACTTACATCCTGTAAATTAAAGCATCCAATAAAAACTCCAATTTCATACGTTCTTTAGCAGTTTTTTACAAGTCTTTAGCTCTCTCATATTGCTAGCATAAGACGAAAGAGAAATAATAAAAGTAGAGATTTGGGCAGCCAACCCTAGATTAGATCTAAACAACCGGAAACTCTGAAAAAGATACCTTGTTTTTAGGATCCTAAAAGACCAAAAGACGGTGTAGTACCCATTAAAGCCTTTCAGTTACAAAGCAGGCGCCAGGGGAAGATCCGGTGAGGCAAAACTCCTAATCACAAGATTCCCATTTTCATAGCATCAGAAGGAAAATTTGGATTTAAAGCAAGGAAGGTAAAATCTCAGTTATCTTTCTTAAAGTATCTAGTAGTCATTTATTTCTTAAATTCCAGTTAATCATCCTGATATTTTATATGAATTTTGAACCGCCTTTTCAATTTACATCCACTCCAGAAAACGCATACAGATTAGCATTACAAACCCTCAAACAACCAGATACCTATTATTATTTTGACAAAATTTTAGAGGAAATTGAAACAACAGACCAGTGTTTAGCACATATACAAATAGAAGACGCTAGATTATCTAAAGTAGCACACCACCATCCCGCATCATTTCTAAAAAATTTAAGACAAGCAAAAATAGATTTACTTTGGCATAAATACTCTGAATTAAAATCAATAGAAAGACAAAAGTTAGAAGAACAAGAAAAATATAAAAATAAAAGGAATTTTTGTAATAAAGTTTGTAGAACATTTGATTAATCACGTAGGTCTTTAATTGGAGCCGTAGAAGTCCAACTTTATAGCTTTATAGCTTGTCCAACTTTATAGCTTTAATCACATAGGTCTTTAATTGGAGCCGTAGAAGTCCAACTTTATAGCTTTATAGCTTGTTTTTTGTATCAGAGCTTGCCTTCCCGGTGAGCCTGATTCCTTAAAGTCAAAGATAGATAAAAGATTAGAATACTTAGATCTAGAAATAAAAAATAAATCTAGGAATATAATAACTTTAGATAATCATAAGCATATTTGTTATTTTCAGAACACCTATAAACATACCTTACATAGTAAAGAAGATAAAAATTATAATAGCCTTATTGATCTAGTAATATCTTTAGGAGAGTCTTCAGAGAAACATAAAGAAAATAATTCTCGGATAGTAGAAAATTTATTAGAATCAATAAAGAATAAAAATAAAGTAATAAAGACGCTAGTAGAAAATCAGGATTACTTAAAGGAACAAAATAATAAAATAATAAAAAGAATAAAATATTTAGAAGAACTAAAACAATTAAAAATAGAACATAAAATTAATACAGAAAAAATAACTAAAGAAGTATTAGAAGAGATAAGACAAAAATCTATAGAATTAAAACAATCTTACAATCAAGTAGAAGTACTATTACATAAAATAGAAAAAATCATTTTAAGTTGATATATGAGTAGTAATAGTAATAAGCCACTTCCCTCACATTATGTCTTTTATCCAGATTATCTGAAAACATTAGAAGAATTAAAATATTATCATCAAGACTCGTTGGGATTAACAGATTATTCAGGAGCTAGTGCATCAGATAAAATATATCCTAAACAAAATAACTCTATAATAGCATTATTAATATCCTTACATAAAAAAGTAGATACAATAACAGAAAAGGTCAGAGTCTTACAAATAGATAAGTTTGAAAAAGATTTGGAAGAAATAACGGACCAGTTTAAAAAATTACCTGTAACAAAGAAAGAAAGTAAACCACATCTTAGTAATATATTTTCAGTAAATCCTAAACCACAAAAATTTTAAGATGGCTAGTAGAACATCATTTTCAGGACCTAGTAGAACAATCAACGAAAACACACAAGTAGGAACTAGTGTATTAAATATAGGGAGACAATTAAGAAGGAGTAGGAGCATGCATTTAGAAGAAGCAATAGACGTAGATAGAGACTTGGAGATATATAGGAATAATGAAATAAGTTTATTAAACCCAAGAACCTTGTACTCAGTAGGATTTCTTAGAAGTAATACAGGATTATTTAGACAAAGCAGAGAAGAACCAGTGAGCGCATTAAGTAACCCCGTAAATCTTAGAATGATAACACAACAAAGCATAAACCAAATTAGAAGACAGTATACATATATGCATATAGGATTAATAGTTATAGGAATTAAAGGACTAACAAGAAAAGGATTGGGGAAAAAAGTATTATTAGCAGTATTAGACAAGAGACATAAAAAAGTAGAAGATGCATTAATAGCCAGTATAGAAGTAGATATGAATCAGAATGGAGGAATATTTTATTGCAGCCCAGATTTTATGATAACCTTAGAAGATATAAAAAATTTAGAAATAGGAATACAAACTAAAGGATATGAAAATTTTCAAGGAGATAATTTAACAATAAGTATCGGATTTATAGGAAGATTAACAAATAGTAGTAAAACTAGATATAAGGTAGAAATAAAGCCAATAGTAGAAGCTATGGCAAGTAAAGGAATAAAATTAATAAAACCAATAGAAGTAAGCTCAGAAAATTTGGCAGGAGAAGAATGGGAGATTAGTAAATTTGTAGAAGAAAATAATCCAATAATACCAAAGGATAGTATAATATATAAAAATAGTCAAGGAAGAACAAGCCTTAGATTTTTCAATTATGAACCAACAGCTTTAGGAACAGATAATGAAGAAATAGACAAATCCGACGTAGAATCAGATCTAATAGAAATAAATTTATTAGAAGAAGAATTAATAGAAATAAATCATAGGATTCTTTATCCAAAGGAATTAAAAATGAATTTAACAGAAAAAGAACTATTTGATTTAGAAAGAAAATTGGAAGCAAATGGACAAATAGCATTGAACGAAGTATTATACTATGATAATATAGGAAATATTAGAGTTAAAATACAAGAAGAAAATTCTGAAGAAAATTTAGAAGTAGCTAGCATAATATCATATAGAGAACTAATGGACCAACAACAACAAAGTGGTGAAAGCAGTAACAGACCAACAGATATGCAGACTGATACTAGTCAAACAGGAAATGTTAGAACATATGAACCAGGACAACCACCCAGAATAGTCTATAATGAATATAGAGAACCAGAGGAAAAATATAGTTCTAGGGGAAAAAGAAGACCATTAGAATTAGAAATAAAAGAGCATTCAGTAGATGAAGGAAAAACTTTAATGTTAACATCTTACGATCCACAAATGATAGAAGATGTAATAGGAAGTTGGAAAGCTAGGGTAGTAAGAAACTATATACAAAAAGGATTCGATCATAACGTAATAGAGATGTATACATATTTAGAAACATTTTTAGGAGGAGTAGCAAGAGCAGCATGGGAAGCATTTAAACAAAAATTTTCAGATAGGTTACAACAAGACCAGGCACATGGAGTCAATCCAATGAATTTTGTTAATCGAGTAGAAGAAATTCTATTAGCAACAAGTCCAAATAGAGGAGGAGTAATGACACAGATAGAATCGGTAAGAAAACTAGAACAATTATCAATTAGAAACTGGAAATATATTAAACCTTTTTTACAAGACTTTTTATATTATAGTTGTTTAGCAGGATGTTTTTATGATGAAGGAATAATAGAAAAATTATTTGCAAAATTACCAGACGACTTAGGAAAGAAAATATATACCTTATACAAAGCAACGCCTATGGAACCAACATTAAAAAATGTAAGTACGGCAGTAAGATTTATAATCAATAGACTAGTAGAAGAATGTACTTTTATAAAAATACAAAGACAATTAAAAGGAGAATATAGTTTTTGCTCAGAAATATACACACCACAAAAATATGGAGAAAAAGATAAAGAAAAAAGAAAATATAGAAAGCCTTATAAAAATTATAAAAGATACCCTAAAAAACAATATTATCTTAGGAAAAGCAAAGCTAGAAAATCATTTCTCAAAAAAGAACATCATGTTAGAAGATATAGACCAGAAAGAACTTATGGAAATAGATTATCTTGTTTTATTTGTAAACAACCAAACCATTTAGCAACAAATTGTCCACAAAAACATAACTCTTTTAATAGAGAAGCCCACTTAATAGAATTATTTTCGGAAGATTTAATAGAAATAGATGATAATATACTAGAGACAGAAAGTATTTATAGTATAGTATCTGAAGACTTAAATTTAACAGATTTTATAGAACAAGAAGACACAAGTTTTATAGATGAAATTTTAGAAAAATCAGAAAACAAAACTATCATGGATAATATATATTTAGAAGAAATGAAAGAAGATTTTAAAATGTTAGAAGACTTAGAACTAGTTGAAGTAGAGTGTATCCATAAATGGGAACATAGAAAAGGAAATTATAGTAAACCATGTTATAACTGTAATAAATATCCGTCAATAGAATTAAGGTTTCAATGTCAGCTATGTTATATAGAAGGATGCAAATTCTGTTTAGAAAAATTTACACAGGAATATGTTTTAATAGAAAATATTAAAAAAGAAAAAACTGAAGAAAATCTGCCTTTAGAACATTATTTAGAAAGAAGGATAAGAATTTTAGAAAATAAGGTTGAACATTTAGAGCAAAAAATAGAAAAATTAAATAAGGGAAAAACAATAGAAAGCGAAGTATCTATTGAAAACATAGATCTAGAAATCTTTCCAGAAATAGAAGAAATAAAACATAATTATGATCTAGAATTATTACAAGCAGGAACATCAAATATAACATCCATAGAAGTAAAAACTCGAATAAAAATAGGAGATTTTGAAACACAATTATTAGCAGTAATAGACACAGGAGCTAGTAATATAGTAATCCAACAAGAGTTAATTCCAGAAAAATATTATGAAAAAGCATACCATATTAGAACAGCTAGACAAATGGATGGAAGTACATATACATATGACACAGCATTACATAATTCTTTATTATTTTTTGAAATAGATAGCATACACTGTACACAACCATATCCTGTAACAGAAATATATATTAGAAGTTTTCCTTATCAAATGATATTAGGACTATCATTTATTTTACAGGCATATCATGGCATGATTCTTACTAGAACAGGATTAACATTCCTTAGAGAACATTTTTTACCATATAATACTTTTTTAACAAGCAATAAATTTAAAATAAATAAAGATAATAAATTTACAAGACTCTTAGGACTAGAAGAAAAAGATAATTGTAAATGTGATATAAAAGGTAGCTGTAAGAATGATTCAACCCAAGAATATAGGGGGAAGAATCAGAAAACAAATTCTTTTGACAATATGGAGATGACTGGAGAAAGGCCTTTATATTCGTCACAAAGAATTCAAAACTGTTTAGAAGACAAAGAATTTGAAGAATATTTAGAGATAGAAAATTATGACACAATAGAAACTATTTTAAATAATGAAAATTTTTATATTTTTCTTGTTCTTCTAACTTTTGTCTTTCTATTGATTTTAATTCAGAGTATTTATGCCAAAGTAAATCTATTTTTGCTTGTCTTAAATTTTTTAGAAATGATGCGGGATGGTGGTGTGCTACTTTAGATAATCTAGCGTCTTCTATTTGTATATGTGCTAAACACTGGTCTGTTGTTTCAATTTCCTCTAAAATTTTGTCAAAATAATAATAGGTATCTGGTTGTTTGAGGGTTTGTAATGCTAATCTGTATGCGTTTTCTGGAGTGGATGTAAATTGAAAAGGCGGTTCAAAATTCATATAAAATATCAGGATGATTAACTGGAATTTAAGAAATAAATGACTACTAGATACTTTAAGAAAGATAACTGAGATTTTACCTTCCTTGCTTTAAATCCAAATTTTCCTTCTGATGCTATGAAAATGGGAATCTTGTGATTAGGAGTTTTGCCTCACCGGATCTATTTTTAATGCATCTTAGTTACCAAAAAACTAAGGCGAACCAGAGGGTTCGGCGGACCGCCTGCCCAGCTCTCACCGGGACTCAAAATTTAAAACAATAAAACTAGATAAACCCACAAGCATACTATTCACAATATATCTAACGCCAAAAGAGTTCTAATTACATCTTCAAAAGTATCAAGTCAATCACTCTAATATACTATAACCACAACCAGCAGAAGATGGACCCTAAGGAGGGTTCTTATACAAACCACCAAAACAAAAACAAACAAACATCCCAACTGTACGACTGTTACAATCAAACCTAACTATGCTAGTGTATGTGCCAAAAGTCCCTGCATCGGCCCCTGCTAAGGAAAACAAAAGGAAAGGGGTAAGCTATATGCTTAGTAAGTAAACAGGGGCAAAAGCGTAAATCTCACATATTAACAATTACACAATAAGAGTAAAGCAAAATCAGAAAAGTAACATCACATAATAAGGATACAGGTGGCTCCAAAGCCAGATCGTTTGCCATGTGTGACCTCCTGCCGACACTCCGTCGACCTCAAATAATGGTCCGTAGAACTTCACTTGTACTCCCACCGTACACCTTATCACCCTCTCTGGCCAGTCACCTCACAAACTTGCCCGGGCGAACGAAATCACAAACTTGAGCTTGAGTCACAAGTTCGGGTCACAAACTTGGTCCACATTCTCGGTGAACCGGATTCACAAACTTGGTGACCTCAGACTAAGTTGGACTGGCTTCGACCAAGCCCTGACCGGCTCGAAGAGTCCATCTAGGTCGGAAGATCAACCCCAAACTCACAAACTTCACAAAATTTATTCAAAAGTCACCCGAGCCACGAGCTCAAGGGTTTTAGTTCCAAAATTGCTCATATACACAAGCCATGTACAAATATGTGCGCAAGTTAGGGTTTAGGTCGAGTGCGATAAAGTACACCCTCGCCTAGGTACCCTCTTCATACATATCGAAACACATAAGCAACTAACACACAAGAGCAGCCTGAATACTTACACAACGAACAAAAGAGCAAAAGTACGAAATTCGTGCCGCGAGGAGTAGCTAGTAGGCCCCACTGGCTCCACCTAACTCACCAACGTCTGAAATTGAAGATTGTGTCACAATATATCACAAACGGCTACTAACATACTTAAAACAAGCAAAACGGCAAAAGCCGACACACTCAAGTACGGAAACGGCAAAATTGGCACATGCAAGTGCGCGGAACGGCAAAAGGAAACGGCCAAATCTGCCATCTCAAACCGTTTTGATCAAAGATTAGGCTAGAAATGTCGGATCAAAGTGACCAAGATACCGTTTCGAAGCTATGAGAAAGAGCTACAAATCTCATGAAGACACTTTAATCTAGATCTGAATGGAAGCTGGTCGAAATTGTGGAAAACAGTACCAGAAATTTACGTCTTAGGGTGACGAACAGGGTTGTTCGCTGGACCATAACTCCCAGCTCACAAATCCAAATCAGGAAATTCCAAAGGCATTAGAAAGCTGAGACATAAGGCTAAAACTTGATGTTTTGGCCAAGACCTGAATCCACTCATAACAGAACGAAATTTGAGTGTCAAAGTACCCGTCAGAACTGTCCACATACAAAGCAGTTCTGACGATCAATATTATTTTGGTCATAACAGGAGCTACGGAACTCGGATTTCGACGTACTTTATAGTTTTGAAAGCTGACCAAATCTAAATTTTTTATGAAGGATCAGCACCAGTTCGTACGGGATATCAAACGGAAAAATGCACGGTCAGGCTAACTTTCAAAACAGCACAAACTAATGTCTAAAACAGGCCTGAGTGTTCTGTCTATAACTCAGAATACGCTAATCCGTTTGACCTAAAATTTTACAGGAATATTCAGGACTTAAGGGGCTACAATGTTGAAGAAGGAAACTTTGTCCAGTTTTGAAGGTAACAAGGTCAAAAATGCAAGACACTATACCAGAATCGTAAAACAGGTTTACAAACCGTATTCTAGTACAAACATCATAACTCAGCCTAAACAAGTCCAAATCCAGAAATTCCAAAGCCATCCAAAAGCTTAGAAACAGGTCTACATTTCATCAGAAGACCGTAACACCCAAATCCAAAACAATTCCAGTCAAAACAACCCATTTCAGACGCAGTTCTAACATCCTGATGAACCCAGAACAGCAATAGTAATTTCGGCTTATCTCATTCTACACTACTCCGATTGACCTGAAATTTTACAGGCACCTTTAAAACATCAATACCTACAACTTTCATGTTTTAAGACAAGGCCAATTCGGCCTCTAACATAGGGCTACAAAACCGGACAGAAAGGGGAACAAATTTTCCAGAATCTGGAATTTTTGGTCTTCAAAGAAACTTTCTCAAATTTCTTGTTCCAATCACTACCAAAGCCCCTTATATAACCTTATATACAACATATACTAACTATACAACAAGTTTAAGCAGAAAATTATTAAACCCTAACTTGCATATCTCATCCAATAATCATCACAACTACTTGCACATCTTGAAATCAAGCCAAAACTTAAGCTAAATAACATCTTAAAGCAAGATTTAAAAGATCAAGGACCATGATCAGATTTAGTACCTCAAAAACAAAGCTTGGAAGAGTGATACTCCACTTCCTTTAAAAATTTCTAGTTCCTCTAGCTTCCCAACTCACAATTAGCACTTTAACCGGTTTGGAAATTTGATTTGTCACTTGGATTGCTAAGATTCAAGAAGAAGAAAGTTGTTCTTGTTCTCTCTTTTCTCTCTCTCTTTGGTCGGCTATGGAGCAGAAATAATGAAGGGAAAGTGCAGAAAATTGGTTTAAGAAAGTTAGTTACTCACTTGGCCAAGAAACTCTAGGATGGCGACAAGTGTCGCCACCTCCACCTTTCATTTTTCTCTTTCTTTCCTTGCTATTTCTAGCCTCTAATTTTCGGTCAAACAAGCTGACAATTAAGAGGATATTTTGCTCAAATATCAATAAACTTGTATGGTAAGAAAGTGGTGGTCAATTGGTGCGTTCAAGCGGTAGTGCGCGGGACCCGCCGGTTCGCGCCGTTTTTCTTAAAAACACACGTACTAGGGTTTTTACTTCCCATTCACTAACTTTATATCATTGCTCCTAATCACATATTATTTCCCACTTAAAAGTCACTTTTAATCACCAAATTTGATCCTTGCTCCATACCGAAAATTCATCCGGCGGAAAATTGCGAAAACCCTAATTTTGCTCCAATCTTGAAAACGAAGAGTGAAAGCCTACTTTCTAGGTTTATCTGCACTTATTGTGGAATAATTGGGTAGGAGGCTTTAATAAATAATAATTTTCAAATAAAAGGCATTTTTGAGGAAAAACATAAGAAATTTGCGGGTCCTCACAGAAATCCTTGGCTTTTCTTTTCTTTTTGTTTTTAATTATGAAAATTAACTAATAAGAAGACGAATTTTGAAAAGAAAATGGAAACGAAAATTTATTTTTTTCTTTTCAAAAATAAAAAACTTGACAGACAATCAATTAAAATAAGTTGGCAAAATATTTTAATTTTGACGCCAAACATCGAACTAAAATTGTTTAGATCACCTCATTCTCAACCTCAAACCTTCACTTGCAAACTTGAATGGAAACTGGAAACTAATTGCAGAGTCTATAAAAAGAATATTAATAATAATAACAGTAATAATAAAGAACAATAATATTTTTGCTAAGACCATATGACACGAATTTAACAAAACGCCATGCAATTGCAAAACTGAAAATTGAAAATGCAGTGAAGTCGAAGCAAAATGAAACTTACGGTAGCAGACAAAAGAAGTTTGCTTCAAATGATTTCGGGCTCTCTATATCTTCTGCCTCTTTGGTGAATTGGTGGGCTCTGTATCTCTTCTGCTCCTTCGGTGAATTGTAGACTAAATCTCTTCTTTCAGTCCAGAGGGTGAATTGGTGAAATGAGAAACGGTGACGAGTGAAGTTGGAGAAAAGGTTTGGAAATAAGATGATGTTTACCAAGTCATCAAAAAACAATATGAAACTGGAATGTAGTCTGAAATGATGAGAACATAATGGAGTAATTGCATGAGTGATAACATAATTGCAAAATTGTCCTTTGATGTGAATAATCCAAAAGAGTATGGGACCTATAGCAATTATTATTATTATTATTATTATCGTTGGTGCAAGAAAGAAAGTGGAAGTTTCTACCCGCTTTAGCAAGGGAAATGCATTCAAATAATTCTAAATTAATGACTGCATAGCAATTAACTACAGTCCAGATCCCATAAATATGTTTCTTTCCGATCTTTGTAATATTGAAATAACATTTAATATGGCTATACGAGCTTAAAATAGAATTAGAATTGGTTTTATTTGCCTACCCTACTGTCTTTAGCTTCAAGTTTTGTATAGAGGGGAAACATATTACTTTGCTATATATTAATTTGAGGAGTTAACTAATCTACAAAAGCATGGAGATCTAGCGAAACTTATTGAATTACTGACCAATTAATTAAGCAATGTTTTTCATTCTTTTTTCTTGAAAAAAAAATGACACAGGGAGTTTCCAAGAATAATTTGAGGAATTAATATGTAACTTACACAATTTGAAAGCCAGTTCAAAGAACAAAAGTGAACAGAGGAATTTTGAAAGCAATAACCTTACGAGAAATGAGAGGGCGAATGCGGTCTCAACGAGAACGACCTTGACCCGTCCAGCGTCCTGGAAACTGCCTAGAAAAGACAATAATGAGATAAAGAACACTTAACCAAGACATTTTGTATCTGCAGAGGCCCCGTCCTGGGCCTCGACACGTGGCAGCTCGTAACCGTCAGGGTTGGGCTTGGACCCCAGGCCCTTGGCAACCGTCCTGAGGTGCACCGCCACTAGGGCTCCGAAAGGCAGCGAGGAACAATCCCGCAGAGGGCGGGAAGAATCCCCCTCAGCGCTGGATTGAGGCTATCCCGGGCAGGTCCCGAAACGTACGGAGGTCGGACTCTATAGTAGGTATAAGTGGCAACGCACACCAACTGTACAAGGTACGCTCACTATTGGCAAATTACTCTCGACTATCTTACTTCCCGTGAACCCTACTCACCGGAAAACTAACTTGATCGTCGGAGTGCCTCCGGGGACCACCTCGGAGCTCCCCTGTCTAGAGACCACTTCTTGCTTGTTTCGCAGGGCTAGGGCACGTTCTTTCCATCAGCACGCCGAACTCATCAGGTCAACTCGCCGAGCTCATCAGGTCAACTCGGTCCGGGGAAACTCAGCGCTTCTTTAGTTGGCGCCGTCTATGGGAACGAAAAGTAAGTGCAGTTGTGTTGATGGCGAGGACTCGCTCTAAGCGAACCATGGAGACCACCAATCCCGGGGCTGGCGAGGGGTCCCAGCGAAAGGAGACCGAGGCGGCTCGGGGCGCCGGGGGCTTAGCCCTCTCAGGAGAGCGGAGACAGCAGATCTTTCAGTTTGTGACGGAGAACCTCCCCACGGGCCTCGGTGGTCAGGGATAGTAAGAGGTACGCCCGGGACCGTTCCGCGGGGAGTAGACCGAGGAACCCCTCACCGCGGAAGCCTGCGCGGGGCGAGCCTGAGCGCTCCCCCGACCGCTCTGTCAAAAGCCGACCGCGCGACATTCCCCCGTGGAAGCCTGTTCGAGACGAGTTCGAGCAGATCTTGCGGCCACGGTTGTACGAGGACAACTACGCCACCTCGCCCTTTATTAGGGAGATAGAGGACTACCCGCTGCCCCGAAGGTTCAAGATCCCGAACATTGAGCTGTATGATGCCTTGACCGATCCGGAGGACCACCTCTCGGTCTTCCTGACGCACATGCGTCTGCAGACAGCCGCGAATGAAATCCGCTGCAAGACCTTCCCCATGTTTCTGAAGGGGAAGGCTCGGCTCTGGTTCCAGGGTCTGGCACCGGGGACCATCCGGAGTTTCCCCGAGCTAGCCAGACAGTTCGTCTCTTCGAAGACTTTTTCGAAGAATGCGACTCACTTGATGGCAATCAAACAGAAGCCGGATGAGTCACTGAGGAACTTCATGACCCGCTTCAACACGGAGAGCCTATAGATCAGGGACAAGGATGAGAAGGTGGTCATGGCCTCCTTCGTGAACGGGCTCAGGGCAGAGGAGCTCTTCTACAAGTTGGCCGAGAAGCCCGCTGGAAATCTGGAGGAGCTCCTGACCAGGGCGCACGCGGCCGCTAATGCAGAGGAGGCGGCACGTTTGAAGAGAGAGTCAGACCGGGAGCTCGGAGATCGGAGGGGACGGGGAAACCCCCCCGAGAACAAGGATGGCCCGACCAAGAAGAACGTCTTTGACCGGTTTTCGAAGGAGAAGGCCCCCGCTCAGCCGCCGCTTCCGGAGAAAGGTTACACCCCCCTGATTCGGCCTACGGCCCAGATCCTGGCCGTCATGGAGGCAGAGGGTCTAGGGGGACGGCGGCCCAAGATGGGGACGCCCAGGAACAAAAGGAACCAGGACCGGTACTGTGTCTTTTACCGTGACGTCGGACACGACACGGAGAGGTGTTGGGCCCTGCGGAAAGAGATCGAGGATCTGATCCAGCGCGGCTTCTTGGGTCGGTTCGTACGGCAAGGTCGACTGGGTCAGGAGCCAGGATGCACCTACCGCGGAGACCGGGGCGAGCTCCATCGTCGCGACCGCCCTGAGCGGCGTGACGCCCCTTGGGGCAACTCCCCCGACCAGGACACCCAGAACTTGGCAGGGGTGATAAACACCATCGCTGGGGGTCCCACGGGGGGGCACAACCATACAACTCGGAAGAACAAGCGACCTCCCCCCGAGGGAGATGACTCCCTGAAACGCCTGCGCATGGATGAGAAAATCACATTCGAACCAAGGGACGCGGTTTCCCTGGCGTCCGGAAACCGAGGCCATCGTGATAGACGTCGTCACCAACAACTATCGGGTGAAGAAGGTATATGTCGACCAAGGGAGTGCGGTGGACATCCTGTTCTACCGGGTGTTCAAGGAGCTCGGCTTGGAGGACGGACAGTTAACCCCAGTTCGGACACCCCTGATAGGTTTCACCGTACCGCCCATCAACCCGGAGGGGATAATTACCCTGATGGTCACGGTAGGACAGGAGCCCAAATGCCGGACCATCCCTGTCAACTTCGTGGTGGTCAAATAGCAATCCCCGTACAACGCGTTCCTGGGTCGACCCGCCTTGAACGCCCTCCGGGCTATCCCCTCTTCGCTCCACCTCATTGTCAAGTTCCCCACCCCGGGAGGGATAGCCGAGGTGCATGGAGATCCAGAAGTGGCTAGAGCTTGCTACTTAGCCGTGCTCCGGGGGCATGAGAAGGTGGTCGCCCAAACGACCAGCTTGGAGCCCTACATCTCGGGGGAGGAGGCCCGACAGCTGGGCACCCAGGACGAGATCGAGGAGTTCCCCTTGAGGGAGGGCAGGCTTGACCAGGTCCTCTGCATCGGTGCGCTGCTACCATCTGAGGAGAAGGAGAGTTTGAAGGCCTTGCTGAGAGAGTACTCCCAGGTCTTCGCGTGGACTGTCGAGGACATGCCCGGGATTCCGACTAACCTGGCCGTCTACCACCTCAACGTGGATCCCCGCTTCAAGCCAGTGAAGCAAAAGAAGAGAAGCTTCGCCCTGGAGCGGAACGAGGTGATCAGGAAGGAGGTCGGCAAGCTGCTGGACTCCAAGATCATCCTGGAGGTGTACTATCCGACCTGGCTAGCCAACCCCGTCCTGGTGAAGAAAGAGGACCAGTCCTGGAAGATGTGCGTGGACTTCACAGACCTCAATAAGGCCTGCCCTAAGAACTGCTTCCCCCTGCTGAGGATCGACAGGTTAGTAGACTCTACTGTGGGTTTTGACGTTCTGTGTTTCCTAGATGTTTTCAAGGGATACCACCAGATAGAGATGGCCGAGGAAGACCGGGAAAAGACTTCTTTCATCACCGAGGAAGGGACCTACTGCTACCGGACAATGCCATTTGGGCTAAAAAACGCTGGAGCTACCTACCAGCGTTTGGTCAACAAGTTGTTCCAGAAGCAAATCGGCAGGAGCATGGAGGTCTACGTGGACGACATGATCGTCAAGAGTCGGACTGATCGACAGCTCGCTCCCAACCTGAGGGAAATCCTAGACATTCTGCGGGAAAGCCGGATGCGGCTGAACCTAAAGAAATGTACCTTCGGGGTTAGGTCGGGAAAGTTCCTGGGCTTCCTGGTCTCTCGAGAGGGGATCCGGGCCAACCCAAATAAACTCCAGACCATCATGGACATGGTCCCTCTAAGGAGCGTAAAGGAGGTCCAGCGGCTCACGGGGAGGATGGCCGCTCTGAACAGATTCCTCTCGCGCTCCACGGTTAGGGGGCTGCCCTTTTTCCGGATTCTTAAATCGCCTAAGGACTTTCAATGGACCGAGGAGTGTCAGAAAGCCTTCACCGACCTAAAGGCATACCTGGCAGAGCTGCCCGCTCTGACAGCCCCGGAGCAGGGGGAAACCCTGTTCCTATACTTGTCTGCTTGCAACGAGGCCATTAGCGCGGTGTTGTCGCAGGAGGACAAGGGGGCTCAGAGGCCCATATACTACGTCAGCCGTGCTCTACAAGGGCCGGAAACGCGGTACACGCAGGCAGAGAAGTTGGTCCTTGCCTTGGTGCACGCCGCTCGGAAGCTCCGGCCTTACTTCCAGGCCCACAGCATTGTCGTCATGACGGATCAACCCTTACGGCAGATACTCACCAAACCCGAGGTCTCGGGCAGAATGATCAAGTGGGCCGTCGAGCTGGCCGAGCACGACATCAGCTATCTGATACGAATCCTAGTAGGTGTTCATGCCCTATTTTTAGATCCAACAAAGATTCATTGGGGGCCAATGAATAGAGTCAAAAACGAATTCGGCACAACAATAGCTCAAAATTCCAGTCTTGCGGGTAGGAGTCTTTCTAGGCTTCCAAAATTTCAGCTTTTGAGCTGTGAGTTGTCTCTTTTGTCAATCATCTAGAGTTGTTTCCAACGGTACTTGAGTCATTTAAATCTTTCTAAGTCAGTTTGCTATTATCTTTCAAAATCCATGAACTTCATTGCTACTTTTTGATTTTTTTTAGTTGTTGTGATCCTTGAGTAAATTTGTTCAAGGAACGTGAATAAGAGGCCTTGAGAAATTTGGTGAGACCATTAAAGTGTTATACGCTTGAATGCTACACGAGGGTTGAGTGTACATACGTGAGCTTGTGTGTTGTGAGGAAATCCTTTTCTTTGCTAACCATTTTTGCAGGTCACATAATCATGCCTAGTGGAGTTGTATCTTGCTCATATAATCAAGAATTCTTGGAGAATGAGCCTCTTAAGAGGAGGGGTTCCAAGCAAACTACTTCCAAGTACTCTAGTTCCATGCAATTTAGTTCACAACATGAGTTTCGTTCACTTCGGGAGGAGATGGAACGTGACCGTGCTTTGTGTGTATATGAAAGATATAAGCGTACTTGTGATGAGTATGAGGAGGACCAAAGAAGATTCAAGAGGAGGGGAATGATACGAATCCTAGGAGGTGTTAATGCCCTATTTTTAGATCCAACAAAGATTCATTGGGGGCCAATGAATAGAGTCAAAAACAAGGAATTCATGTTGGAAATCCAATGTTCAAATTCCTTGAGAGAACTGAGTTCAAGTCTATTAGTTTACTACTTTGCATCTTTAATTGCTCAAGTCATTAGTTGGTTAAGTAGCTGACTTTATGACTTGTTCATGAGTTGTGTGATTAGCTCATATTGAGCATAGGATTAATTTGGTCATTAGTTTATTATTCATGTGATCCTTGATTAGTTAGTAGATCTATTAGCTAGTCTTTAGCTTAGGTATTCGGCAGCCTCAAGAGATAAGGGCCGTGGGTTTCCAAGTTGATTGCAAAGCCTTGTTAGTTTCCTTATTCTAATTAGGTTAGGAGTTGAGTCTTGTAAGCCTATAAATAGGCATCAATTGTCATTAATAAGGGTAGACATTTTATGAATTAAAAATTGAGAGTTTTCTCTTGGCTTCTTTGAAGCGACTTTGAATACCTTAAAGTTGGTCTCGAGGATTCAAACCGGCTTATCAATTCAAGACCATGTTGAATTGTGGCGCCTTCTATCCTTCTAATCAATCTCGAGTTGTCCTTGATTGGTTTAGAATCCACCAAATTTATCCATAGCCTGATCAAGATAGATCCTTCCGCTGCCTGTACAATTCGTGTCTTCAAGAGCGGGAGCTTGGAGATTCGGGTTCGCGTCACTATCAATCTCGCACTGCTATCAAAGCTCAAGCCTTGGCAGACTTCCTTGCCGAGGGGGCAAGCTTGTCCATGGCTGACCCGAGCTCTCCGCCCACGGAGACACGACCGGAAGAGCCATGGGTATTATTCGTAGACGGGGCCTCGAGCAAGGAAGGGAGCGGTGCCGGCCTGCTGCTCACCTCGCCCACCGGGGAAGAGCTGACCTATGCGCTCAGATTCGACTTTCCGGCGTCCAACAATGAAGCTGAGTACGAGGCCCTATTGACAGGATTGCGGATAGCTCACCAGATGGGTATAACCGCGATCAGAGTCCGGAGCGACTCTCAGCTCGTAGTCCAGCAAGTTCGCGGGGAGTACGAAGCCAAGGAGGAGGTCATGAAGAAATACCTGGCTAAGGTACGAGAGGCGATAGTCCTGTTTGATACTTTTGAAATCGAGCGGGTGCCGAGATCCCAGAACAAGCGCGCCGACGCCCTGTCGAAACTGGCGTCATCCTCTTTTGCCCACCTGAGCAAGGAAGTCTTGGTAGAGGTAGTCAAGCAGAAGAGCATTGACCAGGTCCAGGTCTTGGCCTTAGACAGCTCGGCCTCCTGGATGACTCCCCTGGTAGACTTCCTCAACTCGGGTGTCCTTCCCGGGGACAAAACCGAAGCTCGACGACTCCAACTCCAAGCCGCTAGATACGCCTACGCTGGGGGGACTGTGAGAACCCGTAATTTTCATTTTCTAGGTTTCTCGTATTTTTCATGGCTTGTTTTCTGCATTTTCGTGATTAGAAAATTTTCTAGATAATTTTAAGGAGCAGATATAATTTTTAGATGATTTTTCTAGTATCGAATGGATTTTGAGAAATTAAGAGCGTATACCGGACGTGGGACCCACTAGTGCGAAAAGTTCGGAAAAATTCGGCCAACTAGATTAAGTTTTGAATACTAGAGTTAATTTACCGGGTGTTAAGAGATAAGTAGAGGTTGCAATTTGGATTGCTATGAGAGAGACAAGTTAGGTAGATAGTTAATAAAAGGTGACAAGTGTCACCATTGGATTGGTCTTGAAGTAAGACCACTATTCCTTTTCTTACCATTGATCAAATAAATCAAAAACTAACCAAAAAATTCACCATTTTCTCTTCTTCTTGGCCGACTCCTTTCAAGCACAAAGGAAAGAAAACTCTCCACAATTTTGGTCTCCAACCTTGCTCAATCTCCAACTTCAACCGGTTAACTTTGATTTTGCTCTATAAAACTCCTCCACGTAGTGATTTTGAGGTGATTGGTGAAGTTATTTGGAAAGTTAAGGTGACCAATAGCTCTCTCTCTCTTGTTTTAAAGGTAAGTTGTGAAGAACCACCATCTTCCCTTAATTGATGCTTAAATCATGCTTAGTGGTTGTATGAGATGCAAATTTATGGGTTATTTCTTGATTTGTGGTTGAAATGATGAAGTTTTATTATTTTTGGGGATTTTTCTGTTTTAATATAAGCATGATTGCGTGGCTATCTATGATGATTGGAAATGGTCTATATTGACTCTAGGAGGTGGAAAAAGTGATTAATTGCAACCAATTTCTGTTTTGGAAGAAAATTGAAAAACCTAGGGTTCTTAAGGGAGCATTCTGTCCGAATTTTTAGGTCCTAGATAGAGGCCGAATTGGCCTTAGCTCAAAACATGAAAGTTGTAGGGAATGACATTTTTAGAGGTGCCTGCAAAATTTCAGGTCAATCGGAGTAGTGTAGAATGAGATAAGTCCAAATTACTATTGCTGTTCTGGTTTTACCCGAAATTGAGAACTGCGCCTGTAATTGGTTGTTTTGGCTGGAATTGCTTCCGAATTGGTTGTTGAGGCCTTCTGATGAAATTTAGCCCTGTTTCTTAGCTTTCAGCTGGTTTTGGAATTTCTGGATTTGGACTTGGAGAGCCTGAATTATGATGTTTCCGCTAGAATGCATTTTGGTGAATCTGTTTTACGTTTTTGATGTAGTATCTTGTATTTTTGACCTGTTTGCACTCAAAACTGGGTTGAGTGACCTTCTGTGATGTTGTAGCCCTGTCTTTTAGCTTCGAAATGGTGGATCTTGCACCCTCATCCGATAATCGTAGTGAAATTGGTGCCATTACCGCAAACTGAGGACAAAAACTATTTTTTTTCAGGGCCAAAGCTAATTGCATTTCCGAAATTTCTGGTTTCCTCTAATGTTTGTATATGCTTATGGAACCCTATTGGGGTCATGTTTGGCCTTGGTTTATGACTCGTTATCGAGTCTCATTGTATTTGTTTGCATGTTTTAGGACGTGACCGTGGTGCACAACGTTCTTCTGACGGAGGTGCATGAAACCACATTTGCTAGCTTGGTGAGTGTACTGCTCACTTGTGTGCTATTATATGACTTTGATATTTGAACTTGAGATGTTGAATGTGAATTGATTGAAATGAGAGTGTACTTTATCACTCTCACTTATTGTTTCGCATGTTATTGGAATGTTATGTGAAATGTTATATGAAATGAAATACATGACTTGGTGTCGTTTGGACGAGTCTCCAACGACTACAAATGTTATCAATGAGCTCAACCCCATTGGTAATTGATTGAATCGAGCCGGCGAGGGTTTGGTCGTGCCAATTAATGTGCCTTGGGGCAATGTTATATGGAATCTTGTAGTATGATAGACTCTCGATTCCGGTTTACTCGAGTAATACCACAATGCACGTGTTTGGATTTCGGGCCCGGTTGGGGAATGTTAGGTGGAAGGAATGGAAGTAAAGTGGAGTCTACGGTTGGTTATTGTTGAACATTGACGGAGAGTCAATGACGTTCGATCAAGAAATGCAAACGAGGAAAAGGGCTCTTGAGAGCCATCTGTATCCTTTTATCACCATATTTGACGTGTGCCTTTGCTTATTTTTATTATATTGATTGAAAGCTTGATGCTTATATGCACTTGGTTGCGTAAGTGATAGTATCTCACTGGGCAATTAGCTCACACCGTTCCTTTTGTTTTCCTTACAGGAATATGACTCTTTTTGGAATGAATCTTGATAGATGGTTGCCGAATGAACTAGATGTATATTTTTTTGTATTGTATATGAAGTGAAACCCTAAATGTATCTTTAGGGCCGTTTTCACTTTCAATTTGGCAAACCGTGTATATATTCACTTTTGACAACTTTTGTATGTCACTTTGGATTGTATTTGCTAAAGTTCAAGATGTGAATGTTTGTTCGATATTTGGTTGCGTTCTGACGGGTCGGTTACTATTCATGGCCGACTCCGAATTTTATTTTTTTTATTTTGGGTTATTTTGCCCTTTTGCCTTGTTTACGCGCGTTTATAAGTTCCGGAACGCAATAGATCGCTCTATACTGCACCGTTAGTCCTGGCGAGAGCTGGGCAGGCAGTCCGCTAACCTCTTTGGTTCGCCTTAGGGGAAGGTGGGGCTGTCACAGGTGGTATCAGAGCCTAGGTTTGAATTAGCCTGGGTGTTATAGAAATGCTCGATTTGAGGGTTCTTTGTTTATGGCCTTTAAGCTTATATTTATGGTTAATTGCTCTTTTGGTGTAGGATGGCCGGACAGGGTGAACCTAGTGATAGTCCTCCGGGCGAGAGACCACGCGGAGCACTCCCAGTGATTCCGTACCAGATACGGCCAGGAGGGGCCGTCGTGCGCTGGAGCCCGTCTAACCGTCTCCGACGGTGTGAGTGTAAACATAAGTATGCCTATCCGAACGCTCTGGTGTTTGCTCTGGACAAGGAGCGTAAGGAGTTGGCCGGAGAGAATGCTCGACTTGAGGCCGAGGTGACCCAACTTAGGGCGGCCAATGAGTGACAGGCCGAGCGCGTTGAGGGCCTGAAGTACGACGTACTTGATGCAGAGGATAGGGTAGATGACCTCTGCGCTCAGCTGAAGGAGGTCCAAGAGCGCGAGAGTAAGCGAGCTCGCAAGGTGAAGAGCTGCATCGATCCTGAATCTTTGCGCTGACGTGGTTGAGGGCGTGAGTGACGAGGACTCTTGCGCGGGTCCTGAGGCTGGTGTTGGATCCACTCCGTCGGGTGGATCTCATAGCTCGTCGTCGGTCCAGGTTATGACTCCTAGAGTTGTTTTGGATAGTTTTGGCTTTGTATATAGGGCGGATAGGGAGAAGGGCCTTAGCTAATCATTTTGTACGGCTAGATTAGCTACGTGTATATTTCTTTTGATGAGGCCATTCCCTTGGGGATTGTCCATGCTTGTACTTGACTTGACTGAACATGACTTGACTGATTGTATATATGTGTGTTGTTTGCCTTGTTTGGAATGTATATATATGTGTGTTTGGAAAGTTTTGAGTTTACTTACATGCATTGTTTTCTATTGGTTTAGTACCATTGCCTAGACCAAGTAAAGTTTATGGAAGGAACACGTAAGGGACGGGGATGTGGGCGCGGAAATAGACAACCCACACCGGATAGGGGTACTGGGGAAACCTCTACTGGACCTAACCCTGACCCCAATGTGCAAATCGCTGCCGCCATGCAGCAAATGACTAACTTGCTAGCACAAGTGGTGCAGCAACAAGGCCAGAATACGAACCCTAATCCTGGAAACCCCGGAAGGGTAACCACATCGAGAGCGAAGACAGAGCTCTCGAACGTTTTCAAAAGTTTGCTCCACCCAAATTCATTGGGGGACCTGATCCGGATGTTGCCGAGCGATGGCTCGAGAAAATGGTTGATATTTTTGCGGCCTTGCACTACACCGATGAACGGCATGTGACTTTTGCCGTATTCCAGTTAGAAGGGGCGGCCCGTTCCTGGTGGAACGTCATACGCCAAAAATGGGAACGGGAGCAAACGCCCAGGACTTGGGTGAATTTCATCCGGGAATTCAATGCGAAATTCTTCCCTCCTCTAGTTCAGGAGAGGAAGGAGGACGAGTTTATTCGACTCCGCCAAGGAACTCAATCGGTGGCGGAATACGAGAGCCAGTTCACCCGTTTGTCCAAATTTGCGCCTGAGCTGATCATGACAGAGCAACGGCGAATCAGGCGTTTCATCCAGGGCTTGAACGTCGAAATCCAAAAGGACCTCGCAGTGGCTCAAATCAATGCTTTTAGCGAGGTCGTAGAAAAGGCCCAAAGGGTAGAGAGTGCTCGATTGCAGGTCCGGAACTTCCAGGCGAAAAAGCGGGGCTTTCCTGGAAGCAGCTCTGGACAAGGGGACAAAGGTACTCCCTCCAAGTTTGGACGCGGAGCTGGAGGTGGACGACAGTCAGGTTCCGGCAGAGGGGCTCAGTCTAGGGGCGGCCCAGCCGGGAGAGGCCAAGGTGGAAACTTCCAGAAGGGCTCAGGTTCGGCGTCTCGTGGACCTTGCGGGTACTGCGGAAAGCCGAATCACTCTGAAGACAATTGCTGGAAGAAGGGAGGCAAATGTCTGCGTTGTGGAAGCGCAGACCACAAGCTTGCTACCTGCCCACTTATGACGCAAGAAGGAAGGGGAGCTCAAACCACGTCAAAGACCAATACGGGACCGAATAAGGGGAATGAGGCGAAACCTAAAGTGCCAGCTCGAGTCTATTCCTTAGAACCTCGACAGGTCCCAGATTCCTCAGAGGTCGTAGAAGGTACGATCCCTATTTTCCACCGTTTTGCCAAAGTTTTAATTGATCCTGGTGCCACCCATTCCTTTGTTAACCCTGATTTCATGTGTGGCATCGATATAAAACCTGCTAGTTTACCATACGACCTAGAAGTTAGTACACCTACGGGGAATCAACGGTTGGTTACTAGTATGGTTTATAGGGATTGTGAAGTGTGGGTAGGAGAGAAAAGATTGCTAGGGGACTTGATAAGTTTGGTCATTAAGGGGTATGATGTGATATTGGGTATGGACTGGCTAGCCAAGTATAATGCCCAACTGGATTGTAAAACGAAAGTGGTGGAATTCCGTATCCCTGGTGAGGCAACCATAAGGTTGGATATAAGGGGTAGGTTAGCCTCATCTGCTTTGATTTCGGGCATTCGGGCTAGGAAATTGCTAAGTAAAGGAGCGCAAGGATTTTTGGCCTTTTTGATCAATACCCCTACAGATAAAGTGAAAATGGAGGATGTGCCCATAGTGAAGGAATTTCCGGACGTGTTTCCTGATGAATTAGTAGCCTTACCTCCGGAAAGAGAAATTGAATTCAAAATAGACCTGCTACCGGGATCCTCACCCATCTCAAAAACACCATACCGAATGGCTCCTGCCGAGCTCAAGGAGCTAAAGTTGCAATTACAGGACCTTCTGGAGCGGGGATTCATTCAAGAGAGTGGGTCTCCTTGGGGAGCTCCTGTACTGTTTGTGAAGAAAAAAGATGGTGGTTTGAGGATGTGTATTGATTATCGGGGCCTGAATAATATTACAATTAAAAATAAGTATCCACTGCCCCATATCGATGAGCTATTTGATCAGTTGCAAGGAGCGGTGGTCTTCTCGAAACTGGACCTCCGCCAAGGGTACTACCAGTTACTAATCAGGAAGGAGGATATTCCGAAGACCGCCTTCAACTCGAGATATGGGCATTACGAGTTCGCAGTGATGCCCTTTGGACTAACCAATGCTCCTGCCGCCTTCATGGACCTAATGCATAGGGTTTTTAAGCCCTACCTGGATCGATTTGTAGTGGTCTTCATCGATGACATCCTGGTCTATTCCAAGACCCGTAAAGAGCATGAGCAACACTTGAAGACTGTCTTGCAAACCCTGAGAGACCATCAACTGTATGCCAAGTTCAGCAAGTGCGAATTTTGGCTGGAGAAAATTGCTTTTCTGGGGCACGTAATTTCTCAAGAGGGTATTTCAGTCGACCCGGCGAAAGTAGAGGCTGTGACTAATTGGAAGAGGCCAGAAACTCCCACAGAGGTCCGCAGCTTTCTAGGACTGGCTGGATATTACCGGCGTTTTATCAAGGACTTCTCCAAACTAGCCGGTCCTCTAACCGATTTGACGAAGAAACATGGTCGGTTCTTATGGAACGCCCGAAGTGAGACAAGTTTTCAAGAATTAAAGAAAAGATTGACCATGGCTCCAGTTCTAGCCTTACCAAACGGGGTGGACGGATATGCTGTGTACACTGATGCATCACGAGAAGGCCTGGGTTGTGTATTAATGCAAAATCGAAATGTGATCTCTTTTGCCTCGAGGAAGTTAAAACCCCACGAGCAAAATTACCCGACCCACGATCTGGAGCTAGCTGCAGTTGTTTTTGCTCTGAAGAAGTGGAGGCACTACTTATATGGAGTAACTTTCGAGGTTTACTCCGACCACAAAAGCTTGAGGTATCTTTTCTCACAGAAAGAACTGAACATGAGGCAGCGACGGTGGATGGAGTTTCTGGAGGATTACGACTGTACCATCAACTACCATCCGGGAAAAGCAAACGTGGTGGCCGATGCCCTAAGTCGCAAAGCTCAGGTCGCGAGTCTAATGATCAAAGAGTGGGAATTGTTAGACTCCGTGTGTGAATGGAAACCCTGCCCTGGGAGCCATAAGGTGATTTTTGGCAATATTAAAGTGACTTCCACTCTCTTGGAGAGAATTAAAGAAGCTCAAAAGGAGGATCAGATGGTACGAAAGTGGGGAGAGAAAGTGGAAAAAGGGGAAACCACTGATTTCAATTTTGGTCCTGAGGGTATTTTAAAATACCGAAATCGAATAGTGGTGCCGAAGGATGAATCGTTGAAAACGGAGATTCTGGAGGAAGCCCATCGATCTAAGTATACAATCCATCCGGGTAGTAGCAAGATGTATCAAGACCTGAAAGGAACCTATTGGTGGGACAATATGAAGAAGGAAATTGCTCTGTACGTGCAAAAATGTCTCATTTGCCAACAAGTGAAAGCAGAGCATCAAAAACCATCGGGCTTGTTACAACCCCTTGAGATACCTGAATGGAAGTGGGAGAACATCACCATGGACTTCGTTTCAGGATTGCCACGAACGCAGCGAGGACACGATGCCGTCTGGGTGATCGTCGACCGGTTAACCAAATCGGCTCATTTCTTGCCGGTGAACATGAAGTATTCCATGGACAAGTTGGCTCAACTGTAAATGGACGAGATTGTAAAGCTGCACGGCGTTCCAGTCAGCATCGTCTCCGATCGAGATCCACGGTTCGTATCTCGGTTTTGGCAAAAGTTCCAAGAAACCCTGGGGACGAAACTCAACTTGAGCACAACCTATCACCCTCAGACGGATGGACAATCAGAACGAACCATTCAAACTCTCGAGGACATGCTACGAACTAGCATTCTGGATTTTGGAGGCAACTGGGGTCAACACATGACATTGGTAGAGTTTGCATACAACAATAGCTACCATTCGTCGATTCAAATGGCTCCATATGAAGCATTATATGGACGAAAATGCCGATCACCAATTTACTGGGATGAAATTGGCGAGAGGAAGGCATTAGATCCAACCACTATTCCTTGGATGGAGGAAGCTCGAGAAAAGGTCAAGTTGATACGGCAACGACTTCAAACAGCTCAAAGCCGACAAAAGAGTTACGCCGACAACCGGAGAAAATACTTGGAATTCGAAGTGGGAGACCATGTTTTCCTCAAGGTTACACCGTTACGGAGTGTCACAGCGGGCAAAGGAAAGAAACTCCAATCGCGGTTCGTTGGACCCTATAAGATTCTGCAAAGAATAGGAGTGGTAGCGTATCGATTAGAGCTGCCGTCCAGTCTTTCTCGAATTCACGACGTTTTCCACGTCTCGATGCTCAAGAAGTACTATCCTGACCCTTTCCATGTCTTACAACCAGAGGAGATCGACGTGGATGAATCGCTTGCTTACGAAGAAAAACCTGTCCAAGTGCTTGACCGGAAAATCAAAGAGCTAAGGAACAAGCAGATTCCATTGGTGAAGATACTATGGAGAAACCATGGGGTAGAGGAAGCGACCTGGGAAGTGGAAGAGGAAATGCAAACGAAATACCCTAACCTTTTCGTGAGTTAAGGTGAGAAATTTAGAGGGCGAAATTCTTTTATAGGGGAGAGAGTGTGAGAACCCGTAATTTTCATTTTCTAGGTTTCTCGTATTTTTCATGGCTTGTTTTCTGCATTTTCGTGATTAAAAAATTTTCTAGATAATTTTAAGGAGCAGATATAATTTTTAGATGATTTTTCTAGTATCGAATGGATTTTGAGAAATTAAGAGCGTATACCGGACGTGGGACCCACTAGTGCGAAAAGTTCAGAAAAATTCGGCCAACTAGATTAAGTTTTGAATACTGGAGTTAATTTACCGGGTGTTAAGAGATAAGTAGAGGTTGCAATTTGGATTGCTATGAGAGAGACAAGTTAGGTAGATAGTTAATAAAAGGTGACAAGTGTCACCATTGGATTGGTCTTGAAGTAAGACCACTATTCCTTTTCTTACCATTGATCAAATAAATCAAAAACTAACCAAAAAATTCACCATTTTCTCTTCTTCTTGGCCGACTCCTTTCAAGCACAAAGGAAAGAAAACTCTCCACAATTTTGGTCTCCAACCTTGCTCAATCTCCAACTTCAACCGGTTAACTTTGATTTTGCTCTATAAAACTCCTCCACGTAGTGATTTTGAGGTGATTGGTGAAGTTATTTGGAAAGTTAAGGTGACCAATAGCTCTCTCTCTCTTGTTTTAAAGGTAAGTTGTGAAGAACCACCATCTTCCCTTAATTGATGCTTAAATCATGCTTAGTGGTTGTATGAGATGCAAATTTATGGGTTATTTCTTGATTTGTGGTTGAAATGATGAAGTTTTATTATTTTTGGGGATTTTTCTGTTTTAATATAAGCATGATTGCGTGGCTATCTATGATGATTGGAAATGGTCTATATTGACTCTAGGAGGTGGAAAAAGTGATTAATTGCAACCAATTTCTGTTTTGGAAGAAAATTGAAAAACCTAGGGTTCTTAAGGGAGCATTCTGTCCGAATTTTTAGGTCCTAGATAGAGGCCGAATTGGCCTTAGCTCAAAACATGAAAGTTGTAGGGAATGACATTTTTAGAGGTGCCTGCAAAATTTCAGGTCAATCGGAGTAGTGTAGAATGAGATAAGTCCAAATTACTATTGCTGTTCTGGTTTTACCCGAAATTGAGAACTGCGCCTGTAATTGGTTGTTTTGGCTGGAATTGCTTCCGAATTGGTTGTTGAGGCCTTCTGATGAAATTTAGCCCTGTTTCTTAGCTTTCAGCTGGTTTTGGAATTTCTGGATTTGGACTTGGAGAGCCTGAATTATGATGTTTCCGCTAGAATGCATTTTGGTGAATCTGTTTTACGTTTTTGATGTAGTATCTTGTATTTTTGACCTGTTTGCACTCAAAACTGGGTTGAGTGACCTTCTGTGATGTTGTAGCCCTGTCTTTTAGCTTCGAAATGGTGGATCTTGCACCCTCATCCGATAATCGTAGTGAAATTGGTGCCATTACCGCAAACTGAGGACAAAAACTATTTTTTTTCAGGGCCAAAGCTAATTGCATTTCCGAAATTTCTGGTTTCCTCTAATGTTTGTATATGCTTATGGAACCCTATTGGGGTCATGTTTGGCCTTGGTTTATGACTCGTTATCGAGTCTCATTGTATTTGTTTGCATGTTTTAGGACGTGACCGTGGTGCACAACGTTCTTCTGACGGAGGTGCATGAAACCACATTTGCTAGCTTGGTGAGTGTACTGCTCACTTGTGTGCTATTATATGACTTTGATATTTGAACTTGAGATGTTGAATGTGAATTGATTGAAATGAGAGTGTACTTTATCACTCTCACTTATTGTTTCGCATGTTATTGGAATGTTATGTGAAATGTTATATGAAATGAAATACATGACTTGGTGTCGTTTGGACGAGTCTCCAACGACTACAAATGTTATCAATGAGCTCAACCCCATTGGTAATTGATTGAATCGAGCCGGCGAGGGTTTGGTCGTGCCAATTAATGTGCCTTGGGGCAATGTTATATGGAATCTTGTAGTATGATAGACTCTCTATTCCGGTTTACTCGAGTAATACCATAATGCACGTGTTTGGATTTCGGGCCCGGTTGGGGAATGTTAGGTGGAAGGAATGGAAGTAAAGTGGAGTCTACGGTTGGTTATTGTTGAACATTGACGGAGAGTCAATGACGTCCGATCAAGAAATGCAAACGAGGAAAAGGGCTCTTGAGAGCCATCTGTATCCTTTTATCACCATGTTTGACGTGTGCCTTTGCTCATTTTTATTATATTGATTGAAAGCTTGATGCTTATATGCACTTGGTTGTGTAAGTGATAGTATCTCACTGGGCAATTAGCTCACACCGTTTCTTTTGTTTTCCTTACAGGAATATGACTCTTTTGGAATGAATCTTGATAGATGGTTGCCGAATGAACTAAATGTATATTTTTTGTATTGTATATGAAGTGAAACCCTAAATGTATCTTTAGGGCCGTTTTCACTTTCAATTTGGCAAACTATGTATAGATTCACTTTCGACAACTTTTGTATGCTACTTTGGGTTGTAATTGCTCAAGTTCCATATGTGAATGCTTACTTGCTATTTGGTTGGGTTCTGACGGGTCGGTTACTATTCATGACCGACTCCGGATTTCATTTTTTTTATTTTGGGTTATTTTGCCCTTTTGCCTTGTTTACGCGCGTTTATAAGTTCCGGAACGCAATAGATCGCTCTATACTGCACCGTTAGTCCTGGCGAGAGTTGGGCAGGCAGTCCGCTAACCTCTTTGGTTCGCCTTAGGGGAAGGTGGGGCTGTCACAGGGACCCTCTACAGGAGGTCGTATCTATCTCCCTGGCTAAAGTGCGTAACTCCTGAGGAAGGCGATTATGTCCTCCGAGAAGTTCATGAAGGCTTATGCGCGGCACATGTGGGATCTCGAGTTCTGGCCAAAAAGTGCCTACTCCTAGGCTACTATTGGCCATCTGTGTTTCGAGATGCCGCGGCTCTAGTTCAGAAATGTCGGGCTTGCCAGGTGCACGCCCAACTGCGTCACCAGCCCACTCGGGAGATGGTCCCCATCCACAGTCCTTGGCCCTTTGCCCAGTGGGGAATAGACCTCCTGGGTCCCTTTCCCCGAGCACCGGGAAGGTACGAGCATTTCGTGGTGGCCATCGACTATTTCACCAAGTGGATGGAGGCCGAACCCCTGGCCAATATCTCTGGACGGGCCATTCAGAAGTTCTTCTGGAAGAAAATAGTGTGCCGCTTCGGGATCTCGCATGTTCTGATATCTGACAATGGACGGCAGTTTGCCGAGCATCCCTTCCGGAGCTGGTGCACTGAGCTCGGGATTGGCCAACATTTCATCTCGGTCGGTCACCCCCAGGCCAACGGCCAAGTCGAGAACGCAAATCGAACCATCCTGCAAGGACTGAAAACCAGGCTGGAACTGGTCCAGTCCAACTGGCTAGAAGAGCTACCTAGTGTCCTTTGGGCTTACCGCACCACGCCGAGGACAGCTACCCATGAGACCCCTTTCTCTCTCACTTATGGGGCAGAAGCGGTGGTACCAGCGGAGATCGGCCTCCTCTCGTCTCGGATACAGAACTTCGTTGCAACAGCCAACGAAGAAGAGCTGAGGTGTAACTTGAACATGCTGGAGGCCAAGCGCGAGGAAGCGGCGATACGGATGGCCAAGTACAAAAGCCAACTCGCCCGCTATCATAACGCAAAAGTAAGGAGTACGCAATACCAGCTAGGAGACCTCGTCTTAAGGAAGAACTCCGTCAGCCGAGCCCATAACTCCAACAAGCTTGACCCCAACTGGGAGGGGCCGTACAAGGTCCTGGAAACGAGCCAAGCCGGCTACTGCAAGCTTGCCAAGTTAGATGGAGGGGAGATACCCCGCACTTGGCACTTCTCGAACTTGCGCTTGTTCGTAGGATAGGTTGGGCCGGGGCATTTTATTGTCCGTTATTCGGATTTCGCATACAAGTTCATCACTAAATCAATGTACAATTTTCAAGTTCTAAGTTCATTACTGTCTCTACTGTTTATCTTTTAAAGAACCCGTTTGTTGATTTTACACTAGCACACTCAGACAATGCTAAGTGTCCTAGTGGGGGGCTCGGATAATGAGCAGGAGATCGGTTCGATGTTCGACCCTGGAGGTCGGCATGGATTAAAGGCTACGAAGTCTGGTGTTCGGCCCCAGAGGCCTGCACGTCATAGACCCTTTCGAGGCAGTTCGATGTTCGACCCAGGAGGTCGGCATGACCGCCTTGGAATGCCTGGAGTGCCTTTAAAAGTTTGAAAGTGGACGCTCGACCCTGGAGGTCGGCATGGCGTAAAGCTTTAAAGTCTGGTGTTCGGCCCCAGAGACCGGCACGTCGTAAACCATCTTTGACGCAGTTTTGTTAAAATCCGGGAGTTCGACGTTCGACCCAGGAGGTCGGCGTGATCGCCTCGGAAGTGCTCGGCCCTGGAGGTCGGCATGGCTTAAAGATTTAGAGTGGGGTGCTCGGCCCCGGAGGTCGGCATATCAAGAGTTCATTTGGTATGGTTTGTTAAAGTTTAGGAACTGACGCTCGACCCAGGAGATCGACAGGGCTGCATTTAAAGTTCGGTGCTCGACCCGGGAGGTCGGCATACGACTTCGATTGAGTTCAACGCAGGCAAAAAATTGAAAGTCAGAATGAGGCAGTTTTCATTGAATGTTACTTCATATATACATTCAAAACCTGTCTATTACAAAGCCTACCAAAGGAAAGGAAAACCCAACTCTGTACAGCTCGGCGACGCTTTTGCCCGGCTGCCTTTTCCTTGCGGGGCGACTTGCTTCAGGCAGGAGCTGAGGAAACACCTTAAACATGCTGAGAGGCGGGTGGTGAAGGCTATTCAGAAAGATATCTATGGAGATCATGAACTACGGGAGCATGGTCACATCCTTATAAGAAGATGGAAAGGGTTTTTGGAGTGACCACTACCCTAAGCCACCGGCTCCTGTAGACACCAAAATTTTATTGCAATTTCTTTCACTATTTTGTCATGTCAGTTTTATTCACTTTTAATTTTTAGTTTTTTAGTTTATTTTTATTTTTGGAGTTTTAGCATAGAATTTCGAAAGAAAAAAAAAAAGAGAGAAAAAGAGAAAAAGAGGAAAAAGAGAAAAATGATGAAAAATGAAAAATGATGAAAAAATTGTAATTTTGCTGTTTATTATTTCTAGTTTATTTATTTTTATCCGATGTTAGTTAAATAGTTTTCTTTTTTAATTTCATTATCATTTTGTTAAATTATTTTAAAAAGAAAAAAAAAGGGAAAAAGGAAAAAAGAAAAAAGAAAATTAGCAATTCATTTGTATCTTAATTAGCATTTCTTCATTTATTTTTTATTAAGTAATTAGTTATCTATATTTAAAAAAAAAAAGAGGAAGTCTCGCGGCACGCACGCTGCATTTGTTGGCAGCTTGCAAAGGACGAATGCAGGCTCATCGGATGGCCAAGAAAAAGGGTTTGAGAGGGATGATTTCTAGCCATTGAATACAGGGTTTTGGGGTGGCTAGCCGGATATAAAAAGAAAGGGAACTGCAGCCGCAAAAAAGGAGGAATCCGAGAGATAGAAACACAGAAAAAGGGAAAGAAAAGAGGGACGGCTGCTGGAGGAAGAAAAAACTGAGAAGCAAGAGAGAACGAGGGAGAGGGTTGAGTTTCTGTGTGAATTTGAAAGGGAAAAAGGAGGGAGGCAGCCGAGAGCAAGGGGAGGAGAGAACCATTTTGAGAAAGAGAAAACAGAGGGAAGGTCGGCTGATGAGAAAAAGGCTAGAGCTTTGAGAGAAGGTTGACGGCTAGAAACCAGAGAGAAAGGAGGATTGTTGGGGGGGCTGCGGACTGCTGAAGGAAAGCAAAACCAGAAGGTCTTCAGCTACGAGGACGAAGAGGGACTTGCGTCATCATCATCGCTCTTCCATTGACATTTTTTTGAAGGTTTGGCCGAATCATCTGAGCCTGTTCTCCATTACTCGATTCAGGTATTGAACTCTTCTTTTTAAGTTGAAAGCTTTTTTTCTTTAGTTGTTTGTTTGCATTTCTGCGTTATTACTGGTTCTGGTCTTGCTTCAATATAGCTAATGGTTCTTGTTTGGGTACCGCTAAGTCTGGGGTTTGGGTAAGGAGTCGGTCTCCTGCATATTGGTGTCTTGGCCGAGAGAAAATGACCGAAAGTTTCTAACTTTGATTGGCGGTTTGGTTCAGCTTGTGTTTTGAGGTAGAAATCTAGGGCCTTCCCCGTAAGCTAGTGTCATGGGTTCGTATATCTTTCCTTCATGCTGTTTTGGGCAGTAATAGATATAAGGTGCCTGCTTTGTTGGTTGGGAACGGATGTGAAATGCTTGCATGCTGATAACGAACCCAGAACTCATTAGAAAAATTGTTTTTATTTCTCTTTGTCGTTCCCTGTTGTCCGTTTGATATGCAATGATTCTATTTCCTACCTTTTTGTGTTGTATTAATCAAGTGTTTTTGAATTTTAATGGGATGGGTAAATGAGTTCATTGGTTTGGTCTGAAACTGCATAAGATACCCACGTAGAGAAGCTGCAACATTTTGCAGCAGAACAAATGGGGCCTCGCATTCTCTTTACTGTTTCTCTTGCCTGCATTTACTCACCAAAGTGTCGGCCATTCAGTTGCTGGTTGACCAATTTATTGGAAAGAGGAATTAGATTAGGAGCTGAAATGTTTGGATCATGTTCCAACACTAAAAATTCTTGATGCATTCTGCTTCTGCTGCATTCTGTGGCCGCGTTCTTTGGCTTGTTGCGGCAGTTTCATTTCATGAATGTGCATGAAGATTTTCCTCATTCTGGTTTCGCCATTTCCTTGCATGTGTGATAAGCTAGATAAGAGCATGAGGGTGGGTTTCGGCTTGAGAGGTTGTGAATCTGTCAAAGCAAAGTAGTGAAGCTTAGCATGAGAAAACTGCCGAGAACTTTTGCTGCATTTTTTTTTACTGTTCCTTCCGTGGTTGCTCTCTGAGTTTGTACTTCAGTTGCATGCTTAATTTTGTTTTGAAGGGAGGAAATGGAAGGTGAGGTGTTGAGTTTGAATGTTTAAAAATCTGAAATACTTGAGCTGGAAAATGGATTTCAGATTGCCAAACCATTCTGCATGAATGTCTTGTCCAGAATTTCTGTGATGCATTAGCTCCTTTATGGTTCTTGCTTGTTTGGAGTTTAAAGTTAAGTAGCTTGTTGATTAGTTGGAGTTATGATGTTGGGTTGAGAAATGTCTGATCAAAGCTTTGTATTTGAATCAAAAATCTGGTTTGCATGATGAAAGAAAAGCCGTGGCTGGAAAAGAAAATTGCAGCAGGCTTCATTCGTTGTTGCTGAAAGTCCTTTTGTTGCTGGAATGGTTTTTCAGTTGTTGTACCAAATTTGCATAGAAATCATCTTCGTTTTGGCTCTTGCATGCATGATGAGTTTGGTAGGAACTTGAAGTTGGATTTTGGTTTGAGAGTTTTTGTTTTGTTTTCTTAGAAAATCTGTCATGCAAGAGTTGTAAAAGCTTCAAAGCCTAAGAAAATATTGGCAGAAAGCTTTCTACGTGGGTTGCATGCTTTTGCATGAAAAATGTCTAAGGAAATTGCTTTTTAACCCCCCCAAGTCTCCCTTGTTTGCACTATGACCCAATTACATTCCAATCTCTTGCAATTGAGTCCCAAATTGATTGCAACTTGAACCGTTATTTGGCCTCTTATTATTTTGGGACTTTCAAAGTGCTTAATTATTCTAATTGGATTCACATGATTGATTAATGTTTGCAATTGGATCCCTTTTACATGATAATTTGCCTTGACATGTTTTCATGTGAATTGTGGACAATTTTAATAGATTTCTAGGATAAAATCATGAAAGCTTAATAACTTGGAAGTATTTATGGTCTTGGTTTCGTTTGATGTAAATTTTGCTTAGCTAATCTTGTTATTTAACTTTAATAAATAATTTTCCATTTCTTCTTTCGTGATTTTTGCATTTGATTGTGATGGATTCCACCTTAGACCATTCAATTTAGCACTCCATTTTAGATTCCTGAGACTTTTTATTCGAGACCGAGTTTTGCCTGCACATGCATGGTCTATTCCATATTTAAATTTTCGTTTCGTGCTTAATTTCCATTTTTGTGTTTAATGGTTGTTTCATGTGATTATTTGATAATTTAAGTGGTACATTGACCCTTTTATTATTTTGGAGGGTAAATTAGTAATTTCACTACGTTAGGGCGTCGATTCAAGGGAGGTACACTCTATCCCTTGTATTTACACTTCATTTGACCCTACGTGCTCCTACGTGTTATGTGAATATGCATGTCTATTTCGCTTTCCTTGCCTTTCCTTAATTCCTTGCATTTATTTCATTTATTTTTACTTTTATTTAAGTTATTCATTATGGGGTATGTGTACACCTCTTGGCTTGTAATAGATAGGGCTTGGCGAGCAATTTGGTCCATTTTCCCCTTCCCATTTTGTTTTAGTTAGCAAAGGTAATAGATTCATTAGCTTGGTTGCATGCCTATGTGTTATGTGTTAAGTGCTTTATTAGGCTCTTGCATCTAGTCGAGCATGCTAAGTGTTATGTGCTACGTGTTTATAAGTGATTCGCATGTCTACTCGCTTTTTATAGTCATGAATGAATGTGATGGATGAATGGACGTCACCACACTAGTCCAATGCTAGTTGTGGCCCCCTTTCCCGTCACCACACTAGTCCAACGCTAGTTGTGGTTCATTGTCCCGTTTTCCACTAGTCCAACGCTAGTAGGAAATTCTTAGAAAGGGCTAGTCCAACGCTAGACCCAATAGGCCGTCCCCCTTTCGTTAGTGCATATTTGCATGTTCACTACATTTCATGCATTTTTCTTAGTTTTTATCATTTGGCATGCTCCTCGAACCCCTTTTCCCCTCATTTTAAGATTTTTGCACCTCATGCTAGTTATAGGGTACATTTGCTTGAAGAGTCCCCTTTCGACAAGGGAAACGAGCGAGTGTGGCTCCACAAATAGCCTTAGCACGCTAGTTCCCCCTTCTAATCAAAGGGAAGATTAAAGTCACAAAGTTAGGACTCCCCGTTCCCGTCTTGATGCATTCCTATAGGATTCATGCATTTTATTCATTCACTACCACATACACCTACTTTATATTCTATCTCTTTTTCTACATTCTCACTTCACACTACTTTAATTTTGCACGTTTTCATTCAACTACTTACACTTTATATAATACCATTCGCACACATGCACTTTATGTGTAATACATTTTCACATTATCATTTTTAACTCACCTTACCTTGTAAATCCATTAGCACACTTCCACTTACGCCCTATTGTTTTTATCACTTTTCTCACTTCACACAAACTCACATTTTCACATGGCATGCATTCATTCCACTCATTTTTTTGGTCATTTAGGATTATGTGTGACCTCTCCAAAGGATCATTATTGGGCATTACAATTAATGTGATTGGCACCACTCAAGCTTTGAAGAGAAATTTCCCCCCGATGTCCCCCTAGGTCTAGGTTTGTGCATTCATATAGTTCGTCCAACATGCGATACATACCTTGGGTAGAAGAAATTAGGAAAAGAGGGGCTAAATCACGCAACTAGCTCTTGCTAGGGTAAGGGAGTGCCTTAGGCTTTGCCTTTGCCTTCTCCCTTATCAAATGTGACCCCCGATCCCTGTTTTTGGTTACGTAGACCTAAAAGTTCTTAAAAGGGTTTGTCTACTTTTTCGTTTAAAAATACTAAACTCATTTTTGGGTGACTTGGTACACCCTAACTCTATACCAAGTGGCGACTCCATTTTTCATTAAAAACCCTTTTTGAACTTTGTTTGGCCAAATCGTCGCATTCTCAAGTCCCATGGCCTTTTTACTTTTCATTTTACACACGTTCACATTCCACTACTCACACACCACACAACATCAAAAAGTGGGGCGCGACAGCTGGCGACTCTACTGGGGACTTCCTAAGTGGGTCCAAGCATTTGATTTGGCTATTCTTTTCCCTTTTCTACCCTTTTTATGCATAGCATTTGGATATTAGGGTTGCATTTTTCCTTTTTAGGACTTTTTGCCTCACGCGCGTATCAAACTACTCCCTCACTCACGTATGTATGATTTGTTGTTTGGATGTATATTTTACTTGTTTTATCTCGCGCTTTGCATTGCATTTGGGTGGGGGAACATACCTTAGGGCCTCGCGTTGGTTCTTGATCCCTCCCCTCCAAACGAGCACTAGCATACGTGCATACGCTTTAAATTTTTCACCCTCCATTTATTTTTCTTTTAGTGGCTTGTCACGCCACTCCACCCTATTAGGATTTTAGGCGACTCGCTTGGACTTGTGATCGCGACACGATGTGTGCGTAGCATGATCCGATGAGTCACTCGATCTTCCATTTTAAGCTTTGTGTTCATAGCCTTTAGCTTTTGATTGAAGATTGAGGAGTTTTGATAGATTCACTCATGACATGTAGCCATGACACGATGTGTGCGTAGCAATGTCTGGGGAATCGCTCAAGCCACCGACAAAGGACCTTGGGATTGATAACCCTTGGTTTCTAAGTCTGAAGGCTCGGGGACCTAAAACCTATCGAGTCTAGTTGCATTAGTGAGCCAATACCTCATGCATCCATGATAGCTTGCCTAGGATAAAGTCGGCCTTATCCTGAGTTAGGGACACTATTCACGAGGGGAGGGATCCAACCCCCTTTTTTCCTTTTTATTGCTTTATTTCTTTGTATTGATTTCATTGCTTTATCTCGTTGCTACAATGTGTTATGTATATTTATCTGGCTGAATTAACTTTTCTTGGTTTTGTGTCCCCATTGCATTCACAAACCCTAGCAAATAGGAGGTCTGGCATGATCTTCTTTTAAAACCTGCCCTTGTAGATAGGCCATTGCACGTTTAAAGATTTTGGTATATTGCATTCGTAAATTAATAATGCCATGCCATTTTAGGCCTACCCTGGCAAATAAAGGGTTCCTTAGGTCATAGTTCATGTCAAACAGCATGTTTTATCGCTTTAATAAACTGGCATCATGCATGAACCCTAGAAAGGGAATGCCATTTAGGGGATCCCGCCATTAGGATTAAACTCACCTTGATTGTTCCCATGGGTACATAACCCTTCAAGGGATTGCACGTTTAAATTTTTTCCAAACCGGAGAATGGGACCTGTAGGTAAGGTAATTGACAACCCGCCTCTTCCCTTTTTAGATGGAGTGCCCCCGTCGAATCTATCAGTTGTTGGTACCGTCGGTCGAGATTCAAAGATGGCCTGCCCTCATGCTACCTAGCGAATTACACCAAGTAGCTCAATACTTAGGGCCAATTGGAGACCTTAAGGAGATCAAGCTCAATGGCTATCTAGTGGAGGCATTGGTACATCTTTGGGATCCGGAATGTTCGGCCTTTAGCGTAGGCAATAAGCACATGACAGTGACACTTGAGGAAATAGCCGGCCTCTTCAATTTACCTTTGCATGGAACCGCCTTGATTTTCCCATACGTTTCAGACAAGATAGAATTTTGTAAGATCATAGGATTGAGGGAGGCTGTATTGAGGGGGTCGGATCAGGCAGTCCCCGTGAACACTTTGTTTGAGCAGTTTGCACTACGAAATGGGTTCGAGAGATATAGGGAAGATTTTTCATTCACATCCAAGGATGTTTGGGAGCGCAAAAGGCCAGTGGTGTATGCGATAGTTATGGCGGGAGTTTATTTCTTCCCGATAAGAGATCAGAAAATAGCTTTCAAGGTAGCAAAGGTTATACAAGACCTCTTTTCAGGAATTCGAGGTAAACAATGCACCATAATCCCGACCATCCTTGCGGACATCTTTCTAGCTTGTACCAACTGTCAGAAAGGGGAAAAATTCTTCTACGGGGCTAATATAGTTTTGCACATCTGGGCCCTAGAACATTTTAAGAGACGAGCATCCGTTCCGGAAAGTTTGCCAGTAGCTGGGTATAATTGGGTAATCACGCATCATAAGCGAGTCAACGAAGGGAGTCTGCCGAACGATGCGGTTGAGTGGGTCAAATACTTAGAGATGTTGCTAGATCAATATATTAGGTGGGTGTTAGACTGGACAATTTGCCTTAGGCCGATACTCCGCACCAAAGTGTCAGATTTTGTTCTTCTATTGGGTACCCAAGGAATCGCCGCATACACTCCAAAGAGGTTTCTCAGATAGCTAGGACGTACACAAGAAATGCCGCCTGTGGTTGATATGAGCAAGCTTACCGTCATTTTCAGTAAAGGAACGTGCCCAAACGAGCTCCCTATGAAAGACCAGATTATCGAGGCATGGGTGACACTATCGGATGACATGAGATTTCGATACATCCCGGAACTCAAGCAAAGGGGATTGACCACTCCGCAATACGAAGATTGGGTAGGAAGATCCGCTGCGCAAGAAATTCAAGATGAGCCATTTGAGGAGGTGAAAAGGTTGAAGGCCATTGTCGAAGCGAAGGATAGGGAAATTCTGCAGTTAAGTAAGTCTGCCGAAGCATACAAAGGGATGGCGGAGCAAAACAAGCAATTGTATGAAAATGAACGAGAAAAGCGACAAGAGCTGAAAAGGAAGTGCGGAGAATTATATGACCAAGCTGAACGTGTTAGAATTCCATATGCTAGGGAAACAAAGGACTCTGTATTAGATAGGTTCAGAAGTTTTGGCAATCTTGTACGCAATCGTCTTCGTGATATGATGTAAATATTGGCAAGTTTATCAATGAAAGTGATTTTTCTTTTGCATTCATTTGGAATCGTTGTCAAAAACAAGTTTGTGTTACGGGTCCCATTTCGAAGGTGTTGCATCATGCTAGGCCAACCCTTGGCACAAAAAGGGTCCTCCCGTAGGACATGCATCCGAATTTTTTGAAACATCTACTAACTCTTGTCTTTTTCTTTTTCTTTGTTTTATTTTTGTTAAAAAGACTAAGCCAAGGCTGAATCTAAAAGCACGACATTTCGTATTTTCAGGTAACATTTAAACATAGCTTCTCGACGAAACCCCATCATAACGCGATCCCGAAGTAGAGCCCAAAGGAATCGTGTAGACATGAGTACTCAGCCAGAACAGTTTGATAAGACCGCTGCAACTACCCAACCGGAAGCCACAAGTCCTAGGGTTCAGTTGACGGAATTACTCACTAAATTTGGGGAAATGGCGACTGAGATGGCCGCCCAAAAGAAATTGATCGACGAGCTCGTTAGTAGCGGGGTGCAACCCGAGCCTCCGCCCATCAGGCAACTGGAATCCGAGCCATTTGTCATTCCTCCAATTCAAACTACTTCTGAGGGAGTTTTCAACCCGCAATATGCTTACACTCACAATCCTCCGTTCTATCCTCCCTATGGGCAGGGATTTCAGCCTCAAGGTGGCCAAAGTGGTCCAAACATGCCTCCGGATCCACACGCCTTTTACCAGACTATCGCAGAGCCTTTTGTGCCGGAGCACCCTGTTCAAACCAAGCCGGAAGTGGGGGAGTCATCTGCCCCGATTGATCTGAAGTTGCTTAAGCGGTTGGATCGTTTCGATGAGTTCATCCGCAAGAACCAAGGGTTAAGCAAGCAAGGGGTGTTAGACTACGATGAGCTGTGCCTGTTTCCAAATGTGCAGCTGCCCGTGGGATTCAAGACCCCGAAGTTCAATAAATATGATGGTACGGGCAATCCTAAGACACACTTGCGTTTGTTTGCCAACAAGTTGGGCAGACCGGTGGATGATGAAAACTTGCCATTAAGGTTATTTCCAGAGAGTCTAGAAGGTGATGCCCTTGATTGGTATTCGAATTTAAAGCCGGAGGAGGTGAAGACTTGGCTTGATCTGTTCAACGCCTTTATCAGACAGTACGAGTATAACTGTGAGTTGGCACCGACCAGAACTACTTTGGAAGGCACGAAGAGGCGACCGTCTGAAGATCATAAGACATACGCCAAGAGATAGAGAAAAATAGCTGCCAAGGTTGAGCCCCCGATGACCGAAGATGAAATCATTCGCACTTTTATAAAGGCGCATGATCCTCCATACTTCGAAGAAATTTTTCGTATGACTGGGTGTTCATTTGCTGCAATTGTGAATAAGCTCGAGGAGTATGATGATTTTGTGAGGGCCGAAAAGATTGTTAACGTTTCCGCCTTAAAATCGCAATTGGAAGCTTTGCAAGGGCAAGGAAGTAGTGGGAAAAAGCCACAGTTTAAGAAGAAAGAGGGGGAGGCAACCTTCATCTGGAACCAAAACCCTTCACCCAGACCTCGATACCAACCCAATCCAACCTACCAACCACATTACCCCTATTATCCAAACCCACACCATGTGTATACTACCAATATCCAGCACCCTCGACCTCGCCCAAGCTATTCTAACCCACCTGTAGCCCCTTTCCAAATCTCTCAACCAAATTCACCCCAAAATCGACCTCGCCCACCATATAACCCAAGATTTCCTTCCCCAAATAGACCTGTTTACAACCATCCTCAACCTACTGAACCTTACAACCGACCCCCTAGCCGTACATTTACCAATTTAGGCAGGCCTTTAGATCAATTGTATGACCAATTAAAGGCCGCCGGGAAAATCGGTATGGTACCCCCTCCTACCTATCCATATGGCATGCCCGCTTGGTATAACCCGCAAGCTGTCTGTGCTTATCATTCGGGGGCACCCGGACATTCAACTTTGGATTGCAAGGCTCTTAAGCATAAAGTTCAAGATATGATTGAAGCTGGAGAGATTGTAATTAGAAAAAGGGAGGCACAAGGCCCGAATGTAAATAGGAACCCCTTGCCTGAACACGCTAATACCATTGGGGTCATTCTGGATGACGCAGAGTATGAGGAGCAAGTCCAGAAATTGGCGAGGAAAGCTGAGGTGTTTGGGGTCACAGAACCATTTGTAATAGAAGATGAACCATTTGAGGAGGATAAAAGACCTTTTATTCTGGATCTCACTCCAGCTGAAAGCAAGGCTTTGGAGCCAGTGGTCGTTGAATTCCCAGAGCAGGAGCCTGTTCTAAGTTTGAAGCGAGTGCCGTGGAACTACAATGAACCTGTTACACAAATTGGAAGAAAGTCAACTGCCAAAGAAGAGGTGTCAGTGGTCACCAGATCTGGGAGGGTCGCAAGTCCGTTTGGAGCTCCCGTTCCGATTCAAGCAAACAACTCCGAGCCGCCCGCTAAACCGACAATTACTGAGAAGGAAGCCTTGGATTTTCTCAAAAGGCTCCAAAGAAGTGAATATAATGTGGTTGAGAAGCTGAGCAAGTCACCCGCCCAAATATCCATGTTGGATCTGTTATTTTCTTCGGATGTACATAGGGACGCATTGCTCGAAGTATTGACCAAAGCTCAAATCCCTAAGGACATTTCGGTTGCTAATTTCTCACACATGGTTGGGAACGTGTTGTTTACAAAACAAATCATTTTTTTCGATGACGAGTTACCGGCGGAAGGCATTGGACATAACAAAGCCCTGTACATAGCTGTGAGGTGCAATGGGAAAATTTTGCCGAAGGTGCTGATTGACAATGGATCTGCGCTTAATACCTGTCCCTGGAGTACCTTGAAAAAGCTAGGATTGCAAGATATCAAGCTGAGGCCTTCAGGGACCATTGTTAGAGGTTTTGATGGAGCACAAAGAGAGCCTATAGGAGAAGTGGATTTAGTCATCGAAATGGGGCCCGCACAGTTCCAAATAGCTTGCCAAGTCATGCACTTTCCTAGTGTTTACAATGTTTTGCTTGGAAGGCTGTGGATTCATAAGTCTGGAGCTGTGCTTTCTTCATTGCATCAATTGCTGAAGTTCATAGTAAATGACAAGTTGATAACTATTTTTGCCGAGGAGGATTGCCTCGTGATTGCTGATTCTGGGTCCGAAGAAGATGGTAGCCAAAACGCCACAGTGACCCCTCATAGTATAGCCGATATCGTCTCCGTAAGCTGGATAAAAAAAGGAGGAACAAGCTCTGTCAAAGGCCAGTGTCATGATGGCCAAGGAAATGATACGTGGAGAATATGAGTTTGACAAAGGGCTGGGACGTGATCTACAAGGAATTCTGAAGCCAGTGGAAATTGTGTAGAAGAAGGATTCATTCGGATTGGGTTTCCGACCAACCGCTAGAGACATCAAAGAAATGAAGGAACGCAAGAGGGCAGAGAAAGAAGGCAGGCAAAAGGCCCTTGAAATCCCACCACTGCGTTATACTTTTCCACGACCAACCGAGGTGATCACATCAGAAAGTAACCCAGTTGACGGAGTCGAAGCTAGTTTGGCCCAATTGTTCGTTGAGGCAACATTTGAAGGCAATTGCTCAGATGAGGCCGAGTTTCCCGACATTCCCGAAGGATCAATTTCCAATTGGACAACCGAGTTTCTGCCCGTTCGGAAGGAGTTTCGGTAAACCTAAGGGGGTTTGTCATTCATGCGAATTCATGAAAATACTTTTGCATCTGTAAATAGCTAATGAAAGCATCTTTACCTTTGGCTAAAGTTTGCACGTGGAAATATTGTTAAGTTTTCATTGTGTTTCTGCTTGCTTTCTTTTGTTTTCGCTTTCAATCAAAGGTTTTATGAAAATACACAAGTTGTTCTTGTCATATTGATTTGTTTATTCATTTGTTCATATTTCTGTCATATTGCTTGTTCATTTGTTTGTTGTATATTTGTTTGCTTAGTACCCCATATTCGTTAATTCTTTCAGATGGCCAAAAATAAAACTATTTGACCCTTTGGATATCACTATTCTGGAATTCGATAATGACAATCTCTATATCACTCACGACTTGGAGGTCTGCGAATCCGAGCTCCAAAGCGAGAGTGATAATGAGGAGGTATTCGATTCTTTTGCAAAGGATTTTGAACAATATGAGGAAAAACCAAAACCGAACCTGGAAGAAACAGAAAAGGTTAGCATTGGCACTAAAGATGAAGTTAAGGAGGTGCAAATTAGTATTCATTTGAATGAGGGGCAGAAAAAGGAGATGCTTGAATTTTTGACTATGTTCCAGGATGTATTCGCATGGTCCTATGATGATATGACTGGCATTTCAACTGATATGGTAGTGCATAAGTTGCCCACAGACCCTACTTTTCCACCCGTCAAACAAAAACCCCGAAAATTCAAACCAGATATGAGCCTCAAAATAAAAGAACAAATTGAAAAATAACTCAAAACCAACATTATCATTGTTTCCCATTACCCTATTTGGCTTTCGAATCCAGTCCCTGTTCTAAAAAAGAATGGAGAGGTGCGAGTTTGTGTAGATTATAGAGACCTCAATAAAGCCAGTCCTAAAGATGATTTTCCACTGCCAAATATTCACATTCTCCTGGACAATACCGCTGGGCATGAGATTGAATCCTTTTGTGATTGCTTCGCTGGATACCACCAGATTTTGATGGCGGAGGAGGATAGGGAGAAGACTGCCTTTATCACCCCTTGGGGCACGTTTTGCTACCGAGTGATGCCGTTTGGTCTAAAGAATGCCGGAGCTACTTATCAAAGAACCATGACTACCCTATTTCATGATATGATCCACCGGGAGATGGAGGTCTACGTGGATGACATCATAATCAAGTCTAAAAGGGCGGAAGACCATTTGGTTGATTTGAGGAAGCTATTCGAAAGGCTGCGAAAGTACAATTTGAAGCTAAATCCTGCAAAATGCGCCTTTGGGGCACCAGCTGGTAAATTGTTGGGTTTCATTGTTAGTAAAAGGGGCATAGAGATAGATCCGGCAAAAATCAAAGCAATTCGAGATATGCCAGTGCCGAAAACTCAGAAGGACGTGAAAAGCTTCTTAGGAAAGATCAATTTTATTGGGAGATTCATTGCCCAGTTAACGACCACATGCGAGCCGTTATTCAGATTATTGAGAAAGAATGTACCGTTGTACTGGAATGAGGAGTGCCAACAAGCTTTTGACAAGATTAAAGATTATTTGCTGCAGCCTCCAGTCTTGGTGCCACCCAAACCGGGCCGACCATTGATAATTTACCTATCTGTGCTCGACGGAGCAATAGGATGTGTTCTGGGGCAACACGATGACTCCGGAAGGAAGGAGCAAGCCATTTACTACCTAAGCAAGAAGTTTACGCAGTATGAGGCTAATTATTCGTTCATCGAGAAAAGTTGCTGTGCATTAGCCTGGGCAGCTCAAAAGCTGAGACACTATCTGTTGAGCCATACCACTTATCTTATTTCCCGATCTGACCCTTTGAAGTATCTCTTGGAGAAGCCAATGCTAACTGGACGTCTAGCTAAATGGCAGATAATTCTCTCGGAATTCGATATTATTTTCACTTCACAGAAGGCCGTCAAGGGGCAAGTTATAGCTGATCATCTGGCGGAGAATCCAAGGGACGATGATTATCAACCACTTCATACTTATTTCCCTGATGAGAAAGTCTTATTTGTAGGCGCCACAGACGATATAAGTGAGCAAAGCCCCGAATGGAGGCTTTTCTTCGATGGAGCTTCAAATTCGCTCGGAGCTGGAATTGGAGCTGTTCTGGTTTCGCCCGAAGGAAAGCACTACCCTGCCGCTGCCAAATTGCAATTTGCTTGTACAAACAACATGGCTGAATATGAAGCCTGCATTTTTGGTCTCAAAATGGCTTTAGAAATGGAGATCAAGGAGTTGGTAGCTTTCAGTGACTCAGATTTGCTCGTGCACCAAACCTTGAAGCAGTGGATAACCAAAGATTCAAAAATTCTGCCCTACCATTGTAGTTTGCTCACTCTGGCCAAGCAATTTCAAATTTTGGAATTTAGACATCTCCCACGAGCCCGAAACGCATTTGCCGATGCTTTGGCCACCTTAGCTTCTATGATCCAGTATCCAGATGAGTTGAAGATCGAACCAATCCGGATTCAATTTCAAGACAAGCCTGCCCACTGTTGGGTTGTAGACAAGTCCTCTGACAATATTCCGTGGTATAATGATATTAAGGAGTACCTCAAAACTGGGTCTTACCCTCTGCATGCGAGTACCAAGGACAAGAGTTTTCTGCGTAGAATGGTTTTAAAATTTTTCTTGAATGGAGAAGTTTTGTATAAAAGAACCTCAGATTTGAACCTTTTAAGGTGCATCGATGAAAATGAAGCTCAATATATGATGAAAGAAGTTCATAGTGGTGTTTGTGGACCTCACATGAATGGCCATTTGCTAGCAAAGAAAATCATGAGAACCGGATATTTCTGGCTTACTATGGAGCGTGATTGTATAAACTTTGTCCGGAGATGTATAAAATGTCAAATACACGGTGACGTAATACACGCTCCACCCACTGAGTTGCATAGTATGATCGCCCCGTGGCCCTGTTCAATGTGGGGTATGGACGTGATTGGTACAATTGATCCTCCTGCCTCAAATGGACATCGATTCATATTAGTGGCAATTGAGTACTTTACCAAATGGGTTGAAGCGGAGTCATTCAAACATGTAACGAAGAAGGTGGTTGCTAATTTTTTGAGAGATCACATCATCTGTTGCTTTGGAGTGCCCGAAACGCTTATTACAGACAATGCCAAGAATCTGAACAATGACATGGTGGATGGACTATGCGAGCAGTTCAAGATCAGACACCGCAACTCCGCCATTTATAGGCCTCAGATGAATGGAGTGGTAGAAGCTGCAAACAAGAATTTGAAGAAGATTATCCGCAAAATGACTGAAAGGCATCGCGATTGGCATGAGAAGTTGCCTTATGCATTAATGGCGTATCGGACTTCTATCCGGACATCAACTGGGGCAACGCCATATTCACTCATGTATGGAATGGAGGCTGTATTACCAGCCGAGGTTGAAATTCCTTCGTTACGAATCCTCATGGAAGCCAAATTGGAGGAGGCTGATTGGAAGAAGCAGCGCCATGAGCAATTGACCTTGATCGATGAAAAGCGGTTCAATGCTATCTGTCATGGTCAGTGCTATCAGAAACGTGTGGCCCGGGCTTACAACAAGAAAGTCCACCGGCATGCATTTGAAGAAGGTGACAAAGTACTAAAGCAAATTTTGCTGATGCAAGATGAAGCTAAAGGCAAATTTGCTCCAAATTGGCAATGGCCGTTCATTGTCCAAAAGGTATTACCTGGCGGAGCCCTTATTTTGGCAGAAATGGATGGACGAGCATTCCCTCAACCCATCAACTCAGATATGTGCAAAAAGTTTTTCATTTGATCATGCAAATTTTCTTTAGAAATTCATGCAAATGGCGAAATGCAAGTCAGGCCATCGTCTTTTACACTTAAAATATTTTATCCCTACTTGTCCCCTTTGAGCCATCAGAATTGACAAATTTTCGCTTGATAACCCCTGAGAATTGCAAACTCCACACTGGGGCAAAATTTATTTTGAAAAGAGATGATCAAAAAGGAAAAAGAACCCCACACTGGGGCAAATTTAGTTTTTAAAGAAAAATGCAAAAGTGAGGAAAATGCAATGAAGAAAATGCAAAGAGTGAAAATCCGATCAAGCTGGGGCAAATTTTCCTCAGTTTCGTTCAAAATCGGAAATGATTTCAAAATAGTGCAATCTCAGGTTATTTCACACCTCGCATCAAATTTGCTTTCAAGCCTCAACTTTTCTTGAAAAACACCCCACCCGACCTCATTATAGAGCCCCAAAGTCTGGCTTCCGTCACTTGTTCATTTCTATTTTAGGATAATTTTGTTAATCAACTGGCTAAGTGAATGTCCGTAATGCCTGCCTAATTTAAAGGGAAGTGCATTTTACTGATGCCAGAAATCTTTAACTCATATTTCTGAGTCGATCATGGGCGAGATATTTCATTGTTCTTTAGGTGAAAACCCGAAAGGGCGCCTCGAAAAAAGAAAAGGGAAAAAAAAGAAAAAAAAAGAAAAAAGAAAGAAAAGGAAAATACAAAACAAAAACAAAAGGGTGAGGGCAACCTTGGTGAAAATCCGGAAGGGCGCCAAGGCAGGTTTTCTCAACAAGACAAGCACGAGAAGGAACAGCTGGTGACCTGGTTCATTTGGACTTTTCTTCATGATTGTGATACTTCTGCCAGTATCGAATTCCGAAGCAAATATATCCAAAGTCTTGAATATGATATTCGTTGGCCAAATTTGCATTTTTCTTTACGAATATTCTTTTGCAAAATGTATCTTTATAAACCTCTTGGTTCCTCTCGATTATTTGCGTTCGACTGCTTGTGATTGCCTGCATTCTTTTGCATGCTCATCTTTGCCTGACATAGGAATCATCTTGCATATATCATTGATTTTTATATGACAAATTTTCATGCACCATTCTTTCACCATTAGATTCGAATGGATGATAAACCCTAGGGTTTGTGCAAGGATAGGGGACTCAATCATCTACTAAAGTGGGTAAAGTGCAACAAAGCTGCTACATAGATTTAGTGACGTGGTAAATACGTACTTTATCAGTCTCAGAAATTGAAAGGTTTCAAAATTACGAGTTCGACTAAGGCAGACGCCGCAGAACAGAGGCAAAAGCATCACAAGACTCATGTTTACACGATTCTCAAGGCAAACTGGATCAAATGATGGTGGCAAGTCCATTATTTCTTCTTTTCTTGCAGGAACGTTGCGTTTACAAACGAAAACAACCACTCTCCTTTTCGCACCAAAATCAATGTCATAAACAGCTCCCCAGTAAGCAAAGACGAAGTCATAATGTTATTGGCAAAGTTTGATCATAAGAAACAACATCAGCTATCGCTCCAGCCACAGAGATCAAGTCTCTCTTTTGGTACAAAAAGTTTGAACTACTCCCAGGTAAAAACTCAATTTATTGTTTAAACCTCCCTAGTGCAATCCTGTTTTAAATTTCTGTTCGGGTTAATCCCATTTTAAATTTCCTGTTCGGGTCAATCCCGTTTTAAATTCCTGTTCGGGTTAATCCCGTTTTAAATTTCCTATTCGGGTCAATCCCGTTTTAAATTCCTGTTCGAGTCAGTCCCGTTTTAAATTCCTGTTCGGGTTAATCCCGTTTTAAATTTCCTGTTCGGGTCAATCCCGTTTTAAATTTCTTGTTCGGGTTAGTCCCGTTTTATATTCCTGTTCGGGTCAATCCCGTTTTAAATTTCTTGTTCGGGTTAGTCCCGTTTTATATTCCTGTTCGGGTCAATCCCGTTTTAAATTTCTTGTTCGGGTTAGTCCCGTTTTAAATTTTTTGTTCGGGTCAGCCCCGTTTCAAATTCCTGTTCGGGTCATTCCCGTTTTAAATTCCTGTTCGGGTCAATTCCGTTTTAAATTTCTTGTTCGGGTCAATCCCGTTTTAAATTTCCTGTTCGGGTCAGTCCCGTCTTAAATTCTTGTCCGTCGGAATCATTTTGTGGTCGAATGGCACAGGTAGTATTTGGTGTCTACTTCTTTGTCTCAAGTTTTTCCAAAATTCAGACAAAGAGGGGCAAACTGTAGACACCAAATTTTCAGTGTAATTTCATTTACTTTTTTTTTAGTTTTTATTTGTTGTGCAAGGTTTATTCACTTTTTAGGTTTTTTAGTTTTTTATTTTATGTATTTTATTATTTTATTTTTAAGTTTTAGCATAGAATTTCTCGGGAAAAAGAAAAAGCATTCAAAAATTATGTTTTAGTTGTTTTGGTTTAAATTCAATGTTTTCTTGGAAAAAATATGAAAAATGAAAAAAAAGAAGAAAAAAGAAAGAAAAATTAGCATTTCATTTTTTATCTTTTTATGCCTAGTTCCGCTCATTTTATTCAATCTTTCTTAATTAGTTATTTTTCTTAATTAGTTATTTATATTTTGTTAAATTATTACTAAAAAAAAGGGGGGGGGAAAAGCCGCACATGCAGCAGCATAATATGGTCCTTTGTCATGGAGGTTTTTGCGTGGATCGGATGGCTGGAATTTTTATATGGGAATCAACCCTTCATCCCCACCTTTGAGGTGAGGGTTTAGGGGTATGATTCCCCATATATAAGAAAGGAAAGATAGCAAGAAAAGGAGGAGTTTGGTGACGGCTAGAAAGGGAGGCGGCGGAGAGAACCAAAAAACTGAGAAAAAGCTGTGAGAAGAGATTGGGGGAAGTCACGGGTAGAAAGCAAAGCTAGAAAAGAGAGACTCTGGTGAGGGAGAAAGGAAAACATTGGAAGAAAAGCAAAAAGGGAGAGGCTTCGAGAGGAGTCTTCGGCTAAAAACCAGAAAAGAAAGAAAGCAAGGAGAAGACCGGGAGGAGGAAGAGCTTCAAGTTGCGGGTCAAAGGTTTTTTCACCATTCCCACGATTCTCCTGGGGTTATTCCACGTCCAAAACTCTTGCTGGGATAGAGGTAATATATCTTTGTCTTTGGGTTTTAGCAAAACTTTCATTTTATCTTCAAGATCTGGTGATGGTTGTGTGAGAGTTTGCAGCTTTCTAGTTTGTTTATTCATGATTGCGATTTGTTGTTGCTGATTTCTGATGAATATGATATTATACCCCTGTTCTTGGATCCTTTATCAGGGTCTAGTCTATTAGGACTCCTAGAAAGAGACCTGCGCATATGAGAGATTTTGCTGCAACAAGCGCCAACTTTTGACTTGTTGTAGCAGTGTGAACAGATTTTTCCTTCTTTGGTTGCCGAAGGTTTTGGTTTGCTTGACGTCTTTGGGTCTGTTTGCTGTTTGGTTGTGATATCATGTACCAGTTTGTCGAAAATCATAGAGTAGCAAGGTGTGATGTCATAGTCGGCTGCAATATGGCAAGTTCATTGCAGCAACAGGATCTTTTGCATTTTGAAAAAATTTAGCTGCTCTAACTGAAACTTATGTTCATATTCATAAGTGCAGATGGTTCTCCTTTCTCTTACTTTGGGTTCGGTATTGGGTAATGGGTGAATGTTGGGGTGAGTTTGTTTGCAAAAGTTGTTAACCAGAAACGTGGAAGGAACTTGGGTTTTGACGTTTTCCTTATTTTTCTGTTCTGGTATTCTGTTATGTGTTTGGGTCTGACCAACTCAAATTGTTGGGGTTTATTTTTAATCCAAGTTGAAGCTGTATGCCTTTGGTTTGTGGTCTGGACTCGTTTATCAGCCTCATTAGGATGATTTGATTTTTGTGTGTAAACTACTTGGCTCATAATAAAATAGATAATGCTGATTTTCTGTGCTTGATTAAGAATACCGAGGAAATGGCAGAAAGCCTCCTTGACTTGCATGACCTTTATTTCTGTTTTGGTTCCCCTGGTTCGCTTCTATTTGTATTGAAGTCTGTCACCAGGTTGATGACTGTTTCCTCATGTTAGCTCCCAGTTCTTCGAGTGCACGAAATAAAAAGGAGACTTTTCGCTGTTTTCTTGCACTTCATTTGCATTTTTGCAGTCCGAATCTGTCTTGTGCTTGTAATGCTCTATCCAACACTTTCGACTTCACGTCTGTTTCTGCATTCGAAGAGGGTTGAATTTTATTCCTGTTGGGCTGAGCTTCGTGTCTAAAGTCTGCTGCAATAAACTTAAAGCAATCGACTTGTTGCAACAGCTGTTCTTTTCCTTTGATTGTTTGCTGTTTGTATGAAGCAACCTGAACAATGTTTCTTTTTTTGATTAGTTTTGTTAAAGTTTGCATTTAGAAAAGCTATTAGCTTTGAACTAAGGGCATGCAATCTTTTCTTCCCAATCCTTCGCTGTTTGTGCGAGTGTTTTCCAGCAGCAAATGTTTGTTCCAAACTGTCTTTGGTGTGTCAACATTATACATTCATGAGGAGCTCATGGCTTGGCTTAGGATTGGGATGTTTTCTTGAATGTTGTAGCTTAATGTTTTCAAGCAAAATAATAAGATTTCTTGCTGTGTATTGGTTGTGTTTTGATAAGCTGCAATTTCGCAGCAAGAGGTGCGAAGTTGCAGAGAAGCTCTCGCCGCATTTTTTTTCTTTTCTTTTTTTCTTTCTTTTGCTGTCGGTTAGACCAGATTTGTGTGCTTCTTGTTCTGGAATTCTGTTTATCAGATTTGGGGTAGTTGATTCTTTGGTTGGAAGGTTTGTTTCGTTAAAATGGCATGCCATAGTTTCCTACTTTTGCTCTGTTGATGTTGCCATGGATCCGAAAGGTGCACAACTGAAAGTTGCAGAGTTGCATGCGAATGTTTGCTAAAGTAAAACTTCTTCGCAGCTTGCATGGAATGTGCATGATAAGCTTCTAAAAATGGCTTTTAACCCCCTGAAGTTCCCTTTGTTCCCTTACGGCCCAGAAATTTTTGAAAGTTAGTCAATTTTGCCCCCTTTAACATGCTGTTTTCTCTTGGTTGGCTTTCATATGATTATGAACAAAGCATGCTGTAGACACCAAATTTTGAATAATTTTATGTGGCATCTATTTCATGATTTTCATTTTAGATTGCTTGCATTCGTTGTTTACTTTTAGTTTTAAGTTTAGTCTTAGCTTTTAAGTTAAAATTGCGTAGAGTTTTTAAAAAAAAAGGGAAAAACATCAAAAATATGTTATAGTCATTTTATTTTTATTCAATGCTTTCTTGAAAAGAAAAATTCAAAAAAATAGGCTTTAGTTAGATCGGAAAAATGAAAAAAAGAGAAAAAGGAAAAAGGAAAATTTGTTCACAAAAATATGTTTATTTATTTAAATTCAATCTTTGGGCACTTTAGTTATTTTTATTAAGTTATTTTGGGGAAAATGGAAAAATGAAACAAAAAGAGATGGAAAAATGGTCATTTTTGTTGTTTTTAGTTGTTCAGTTTTTAAATTATTTTCATTATTATTATTATTATTATTACTTGGTTTTTGGCAATTTGTTATTATTATTATTTATATTTTATCATTTCTGTGTTTTATTAAGTCGAAAGTTGTAAAAAAAAAAAAAAAAAAAAAAAAAAAAAAAAAAGGGTGCTAGTCACGGCAAGCTGCAATTTTTGCAGCTTGCAAAGGAGGACTTGCGCGGCTCCTTAAGCTGCAAATATGTGGGAATGTTTAAGGGTTTAGGAGGATGTTTGCTGGTATAAAAAGAAGGAGATCAAGCAGCCGCAAGGGGAGGAGGTCTTTGAAAGAGGGGGGATGGGAAGTGAACGGAAAAAGGAAAAAAAAAGAGAAAACAGCAGCCGAGGGAGAGGTTGGACAAAAATAGAGAAAGAATTGGCGGCGGGGTTTCTGAAAAAAAAAGAAAAGAAAGCTACGAGAGTGAGGGGAGAATCTGGGTGGCTAAGGGAGAAAGGAGATAGCAAACCTACGGCAAAAACAAAAACCAGCAAAGGGAAGAGAAAACCAGAGAGGGCTGGAGTTGGTGGCTGAGTGAAAGAAAGGCAAAGAGAGAGTGAGAGGGAAGGAAAAGAACAACAGCCGCAAGAGAGAAGGTTGGCAGTGGCAAACTGAAAGAAAAGAAAAAGAGAACGGCGAAGGTAGCGAAGGAGTTTTTGGAAAAAAAAGAGGGAAGTTTTTTTTGACGGTTAAGGTTGGGTACCACCGTTAGAGTAAAGAAAAGGAAGAAACGGGTTGATGCAGAGTTCAAGGGAAAGTCTCGCAGCTTTCCACTTGTAGCTGTTTGGGTTCGAATCTGTCCATTGTACCAGAGGTAAATCTCCAAAACTCTTTCATCATACAAGTCCAGGCTTTCGGATAGATACGTTTCCTTTTTCTTTTTTTTTTCTCTTCGCATGTCCTTTGTTTCTACGTCTGTTTTCTCTTGTCGGATACTACCTTACGGGATTAAAACGTAGCATGTGACCTTGTTTTTGATGTTGGTGTTTGAATGAATGGTTGATTGGATTCTGAAAGATTTCAGCTTTGGTAGGATTTGTGTCAGTTTGTGGAAGATATAAAACGTTTTATGGGTCTTCATGACTTTGTTCCTATCTTTTGCGTATGAATGGAAAATTGCAGGGAAGAAATGGGGCTTTGAATGATTAGTTTGGGAGTTAATGCTTTGATTTAATCCATGTTTAAGTATATTTGGGACCTTTAAGAGGTGTTCGAGAGTCGCTACAATGAAGCTGGATTTTTCTATTCCTGTTGCAGCAAATAAAATTCTGACTTCCTGTTTTGTTTAAAATCCGGAAATGGCTGGAATTGTAGACAGTTTTGTTTTGGTGGTTCTTGGTTGTTGTTTCTTTGTATTTTGTTCTTTGTGTTTGAATGTCAATGACTAAACGAAGCGAATGGTAAATTTCCAGCTGACTCCTTGTGGTTTAGCTTCGTGAAGTATGGCAGCAGGAATGTTGCAGGATTTCTTGTTTAAAGTTTAATATGTTTGAATGATCAAATTTCTGTAGTTTTGTTGTTCAAAAACAGAATTTTCATGTTGTTTGTGATCCAAGTTGTGCTCCACAAAGTGGAGGACTGCATTTAAGATTTAGCAGATAGTGAAAAATTGTTTGATGGATCAGGATTTTGCAAGTTTCTTTAGCTCCACGGTTGTTTTTCTCGAAAATGTCTTCTTGTTGCAGAAATGTTTGATAAACCTTGCATGAAGCAGCCTGAATTGTTCAGATTTTTGCATGTGTGTTGGCTGACTTTTGGTGTTTCAATTTACAACTTTCATGATGCAAAGTGAGAGGATAGTGTGTTAGTTATGTTTGCATTTGATTATGTTTGAAAGCTGGACATGTAAGTGCCGAATTGCAGAAAGTTGTAGCTGCAGAATTTCTCTTCTACGTATGCATGCATGAACAAATTTTTCAAAATTGCATTCTTACCCCCCAAGTCCTCCCTTGACTCACTATGGCCCAAATAATTGAAAAAACTAATCAATTTGGTCCTTTTGATTTCGAAGCAATGCTACGAAGGCCCAATGATGTTCTAAATTCTTGCAATCGAGTCATGAAGTAGTTGTATTTTAGCCATTACTTGCCCTTTTCTTTACCTTTGGACCCTTGAAGTTCCTAAAAGTGTTTGATTAATTTCGAGTGCTTGATTAATGTTCGTACTTTAGTCCTTGGTGGTTTTAATTTCGAGACTTCATTGCTTGCTTTGTTTCAATTAACTACTGTGTCTTGTTTTCATTGCAATTAATTCATGACTTTAGGGACCTTGTGACTAAGTGAGCTTTGTTTTGCCCATTTCGTTTAATTTTTCTTAAATAAATTGGTACCTTGACCTTTTTATTATTTTGGAGGGTAATTGAATAATTTCACTTCATTGGGGCGTCAATTCAAGGGAGGTACACTCTATCCCTCATTTGCATTACATTTGGCCTTACGTGCTCCTACGTGTTATGTGAATATGTATGCCTACTCCGCTTTCCTTACCTCCTTGCCTGCATTTACTTGCTTTTACTTTTATTTAAGTTTTATGGGGTATGTGTACACCTCTTGGCTTGTAATAGATAGAGCTCGGAGAGCATCTTGTCCATTTCCCTTTCCCCTTTATGCTTTTATGGGGTATGTGTACACCTCTTGGCTTGTAATAGATAGGGCTCGGAGAGCATCTGGTCCATTTCCCCTTCCCCTTGTTTGTTTTGTTGCTACATGATTAATTGCTTTATTAGGCTCTTGCATCTAGTCGAGCATGCTAAATGCTATGTGCTATGTGTTTACGAGTATTTTGGCATGTCTACTTGCTTTCATAGCCATGAATGAGTGGAATGGATGAATGTACGTTTCCGCTAGTCCAACGCTAGACCCTTAGGGATTTCCCCTCATTAGCATATCATTTGCTTGTTCACCACATATCATGCATTTTTCTTAATTTTATCACTTGGCATGCTCCTCGAACCCCCTTTCCCTTCATTTTAGGATTTTTGCATTTCATGCTAGTTACAGGGTTCATTTGCTTGAGAGTCCCCTTAAATATGGGATATAGACGAGTGTGGCTTTTTCTAAAGCCTTAGCACGCTTGTATCCTCTCTATAAAAGGGCAAATTGAGTCACGATTTAGGTCTCCCCGTCCCAATATACATGAATTCCCTAGGCTCATGCATTCTAAGTCCACTCCATCATTACACTTTCACTTTTCCTCTCATTTGCACACGTACACCTTTTTATCCTTTCACTTGCACATGAACACTTTTTCTCCCATTTTTTGCACACGTGCACCCTTGAGTTTCTTCACTTGCACACGAACACTTTTATCATTACTTGCACACATGCACTTCATATTATCATACCGTACATTGCCCACTCACGTGCACACTTTCATTTACATATTTATTTTCTTTTATTACCTTTTCAAACTCATGTCCTCACATTGCACGCATGCATTCCATTCATTTACATCCCACTTGCATTATTCGTGACTTCTTCAAAAGATTGATATTGGGCTTCACAATTAATGTGATTGGCACCACCCAACCTTTGAAGGGAAATTTCCCCCAATTCCCCTAGGTCTAGGGTTTGCATTCATGTAGGGCACTCAAATGTAATAAATTCTTTGGTTAAAACAAGAAAATCTTTGATTAAATCAACGCAACTAGCCTTGGCTAGGTCAAAGGGGGGGGTTGCCTTTGGGATTTTTTTTCTTTTAATTTCCCCCCTTTTTTGGCCTTTTCCCCCCCCCCCCCTTTTTTGGGTTTCAAAAACGTTTTTGGGAACCGTTTTTTTCCCGAAAAAAAACCTTTTTTTTTTTTCTTTGGTTTACGTAGACTAGGAGTCGTTTTAAAAAGGGTTTATTACTACTTGACTTTAAAACTCATTTTTGGGTGACTTGGTACACCTTAAACCATTACCAAGTGGCGACTCCAAACTTTTCATTTCAAAACCCTTTTTAAAACTATTTTTTGGCCAAATCGTCGCTTTCCAAAGTCCCATGGCCTTTACTTTTACTTTGCACACGTTCACACACCACACTTCACACATCATACATTCGACGATCGAAAAGTGGGGCGCGACACATGCATGAGCCCTTGGGATGAATTTTTTTGAGGTTCCATAGCTTTTAAGAGATTTACGACTTTAATTTCGTTTTTTAGTAAGATTTTGGAATCTTTGGTGTTAATCCTAGCAAATGGATTTTTATTTGTTTTATGTGATTTTTATCATTTGATTGGGGGGCCTCACTCTAGGTCCTTAATTCTGTTTTATTCCCTATTAGGCTCTTAACTTTTCATGCAAATAATAAATTAATCCCTTGAATTTTTCTTTAATCCTTCAAATGGATCCTCGTTTGTTTTAATTTGATGAATAGGGGTCGTTTATTTTCATTTGAATGATTTGTTTGATTCAATTTCATGTTTATTTTCATTTCATATGATTATTCGTTAATTAAAGTGATGTCTTGACCTTTTTATTATTTTGGAGGGTAAATTAGTAATTTCGCCTCACTAGGGACACCATTTCAAGGGAGGTACACGCTAACCCTTTATTTGCACTTTATTTGACCCTATGTGTACTTATGTGATCTATGGGTTTAATTGCATGCCTTTTGAATGTTTTTATTTTATTTATTTTTTCGCTTTGGTCGTTTTAATTTCATATAGTATTTTTGGGCTTCAATTTTATCATTTGGGAGGCACTCGAATGCCAAAATTGTAATAGTTAGGGATTTAATTGCTTTATTCTTTCTATTTCCCCTTTTAGATTGTAGTAGGTCTCCCCCCCCTAAAAATGTAATAGTTAGGGCCTTAATTGCCTTGGGTGTTTGCATGTCTATGTGCTATGTGTTTAATCGCTTTCTTAGGTTTTGGCATCTAGATATGCATGCTTATGTGTTATGTGAATTACGTGCTCACATGTCTACTTGCTTTAATTGTGCATATTACTTATATATGTGTACGATGGATGCAAATGCACGTCACCGTGGCTAGTCCAACGCTGGTCATGGTCTTCCCCCCGAACTCTCGCAAGTCCAATGCCTGTGAGAGAATTTTAGAAAAGGGCTAGTCCAATGCTAGACCCAATAGGCCGTCCCCTCTCGTTAGTACATACTTGCATGTTTCACTACATTTCATGCATTTTTCTTAGTTTTCTAGCATTTGGCATGCCCCTCCAACCCTTTCCCTTTCATTTTAGGCTTTTTGCATCTCCACGCTAGTTATAGGGTACATTTGCTTGAGAGTTACCCATTAAATATGGGATATAGACGAGTGTGGCTTTTCTAAGCCTTAGCACGCTTGTATTCCCTCTAATCCAAGGGAAAATTAAAATCATGAAGTTAGAAGTCATTCCCGTACCCGACTTGATGCACTCCTCTAGGTTCATGCATATCACTTTTTCATTTTTTATCTACATTTTCCCACTACTTATATTTTTCTCACTCCACATGCCATGTTCACACACTTCTCTTCTTTCCCTATCACTTATTTATTTTCTACCTCACAAATTGCACCCAATTGTACTTATATGCATTTACTACTATTATACCATATTTTCATCCACTTGCACACAAACACCTTTATTTTCTCAATATGCACACATGCACTTTTCTTACATTTGCACACTTGCACTTACATTTGTTTTTATTTTATTTTATTTTATTTTGCATCCCTCTTACATTTTCACACTTGCACTCATATTTGGGTCTTCATTTGCATTACTCGTGACCTCTATGAGGACTTTCTTTATTGGCCATCACAACTCATGTGATTGGGACCAAAAACCCTCATACGAGACATTTTAGGTTTAGGATTGCATTTTTTTTCATATCCATTAGTCATATCCGACATGCAACACATACTTTGGGTAGAAAAAAAAAATTGGGAAAAGAAGGGCTAAATCACGCAACTAGCTTTGGCTAGGGTAAGGGAGTGCCTTAGGCTTTGCCTTTGCCTTCTCCCTTATCAAATGTGACCCCCGATCCCTTTCTTTGGTTACGTAGACCTAAAAATTCTTTAAAAGGGGTTTGTTTACTTTTTTCCAAAAAATCACTTTTTGGGTGATTTGGTACACCCTAACTCTATACCAAGTGGCGACTCCATTTTTCATTCAAAAAACCCTTTTTAAAACTTTGTTTGGCCAAACCGTCGCATTTCACAATCTCACGGCCTTTTATTTTCATTTTCACACACATTCACATACATATCCCACACACTACTTTCACTACTCAAAAAGTGGGGCCCCGACAGTTATAACCTATTTATCAGTAAATAACTGAAATTGCCTTTGCATCAATGATCAAATAGGTGAACCATTGCTGAAATTATTTCTTGGCTAGATCTTTAATTAGTATTATCTTGATTTTAGTGAATTGCCATTTGGTTCTTAGTTGTCTACTTTATTTCATTTTTAATTGTTTTCTTGTTTTAATTGATTTAGGCCTTTAATTATTGTTACTCTTAATTCAGTGAATTGTTGTTTAATTTCTAGTTAGTTATTTTTTATTTTCTTATTTGAATTTATTTGATTGTCGTCGTTCCTACAAAATCACCCCCCTGTGTTACTTTGGATTTCTCAAGAAACAAATATACCCAATCCCTGTGGATACGACCCTACTTGCCCTGTCTACAAATTCATAATTATTTGTAAAAAAAAATAACCATCCCATTCGGGTATATCGGATCAAGCAAACTCTTCGGGAACAGGGTAAATCAAGTAACCCATTGCACACCTAGAGTCCCTACTCCAGTACTTGGAATTGGGTTTTGGTCATTTTAACTGGCAATTAGGTTTAATTTTATTATTGTGCAGGCTTCGACACCCTGTCAATTTTTGGCGTCGTTGCCGGGGACTGGCGTTATTATTTATTTTTTTAAAATTCATTTTTGTTCTAATTTTCTAGTATTTTTCTAGTGTATGCCTCGGTCTTCTCGTACAGGTGATTTGATTTTTGACCCTGAAATAGAGAAGACCGCGCGTAGAACGAGAAAGGAAACCAGACGGCTCAGAGAGGAGCAGTCCAGTGTTGCATCTCAGATACCTGAGCCATGAGTAGAACCGACGGATTCGTTTGGTGACACTTCGAGTGACTCTGATCAAGAGGAGATAGGAGATTGCTCTGGCTAATGCACGGACATTAAGGGAGTTGGCTGCTCCTGATTTAAATCAGCAGCCTTTATGCATTACTTTCCCGAGTTTGAGTGATAACACTTCATTCGAATTGAAATCGGGTCTAATTCACCTTTTACCTTCTTTTCATGGTTTACCAGGCGAGGAGCCGTATAAGCATCTGAAGGAGTTTGATGTCGTGTGCAACAGTATGAAACCCCCGGAAATTACAGAAGAGCAGATAAAAATGAGGGCATTCCCCTTTTCCTTGAAGGATTCTGCAAAGGACTAGTTGTACTACCTACCGCCAGGTAGCATCACCACGTGGGTCCAATTGAAGAAAAAATTTTTAGATAAATATTTTCCTACATCCAGGGCTGCGAGTCTAAGGAAAGAAATTTGCGGGATCAAGCAGCACCCAGGGGAGTCACTCTATGAGTATTGGGAACGGTTCAAGAATTTGTGCAGCAAGTGCCCCCAATACCAAATAAGTGAGCAGTTGTTCATACAGTATTTTTATGAGGGGCTCCTTTTCAGAGACAGGAGCATAATTGATGCTGCAAGTGGAGGGGCACTGGTGAACAAAATCCCTCGGGAAGCATGGGAGTTAATAGGAGGGATGGCAGAGAATTCACAACAATTCGGTACGAGAGAGGATGTCCCAATACGTAAGGTGAATGAGATAGAGACATCCTCTATCCAGCAGCAGCTAACTGAGTTGACCTTGTTTGTTAGGCAACTGGCTGTAGGGAATGCATCTCAGGCTAGGGTGTGTGGGATTTGCACTGGTATGGGTCACTCTGCAGACATGTGCCCAATGATTCAGGAAGAAACTGCAGAACAGGTGAACATGGCTGGCCATGCGCCCGCGTCAAGAAAGCAGTACGACCCTTACTCAAGCACCTACAATCTCGGGTGGAGAGATCATCCCAACCTCAGTTATGGAGGAAATAGGCAGCCCAACTTTGCACCGAACAGGCAGTCTAATTTATCTAAAATAAGCAACCAGGGTACCAGCAGCAATACCAACCCCGACCACCTCCGCCCCCAAGCTCTGGTCCATCTTTGGAGGAGATGATGAAACAAATGATGGCAACCATTACGCAAAATCAGCAAAGGACGGACTCCGAAATGCAGGACATAAGGAATCAGATAAGTCAAATGGCTACTACCATCAACCGTTTGGATTCCCAGAACCAAGGTAAATTGCCGTTTCAGCCTGAATTAAATCCGAAGAACGTGAGCGCAATAACCCTAAGGAGCGGGAAGAAAATTCAAGGGCCTGAACCTGTGATCCCTAAGGGTAAGGATGAGGAAAAGATCGAAAATGAACTTGAGAGGGAGGACAGCAATGGTGCTGGTCCAAAGGTACTTCCAGACCCAATAATTACAGTTAAAACTAACCCGCCTCCTTTTCCTAGCAGGTTAGAAAAATCGAAGAAGCAGGATATGGAGAAGGAGATTTTGGAGGTTTTTCGCAAGGTTGAGATAAATATCCCCCTGTTAGACGCAATCAAACAA
>NW_020861908.1:109471-137038 GCF_003713205.1 Coffea eugenioides
TCTGTGAAATTGTGAAGTAGAAACTTCCTGTGACGTGCAAACTAAGCCAGCTAAACTTTTCCTGCTGCAATCTTTTCTTTTTGTTAAATCTACTTCTCTCACTCATTACTTTTCAACTATTTCAATTTGTACCTTCGAGGTACTTGTGTGTTCTATCCGTTCTGGGGTCAAAAGATTAAGCCCCCAACTGCATTAAGAAGCCTACATTATTTGTGGGGCTGTTTTTTCTTTCTTGTTTCAGGCTGCAAGCTTTTTTCTTTCCTGACCTGCGCCTAGGGGATATGGCTGTTGCTTTAGCTGTGGGAAGCTCAGTCCTCTCGGCTTTCCTTCAAGTTGTATTTGATAGGATGGCTACAAAAGAGTTAGTGAATCTATTTCGGGCAAGAAAGAATGATGAAGAACTCCTCGAGAAACTCAAACTGAACTTACAAATAGTTGGAGGTGTGCTTAATGATGCAGAGAACAAGCAAACAGGAAACCGATCTGTCAAAGGATGGATGGATAAGCTTCATGACACTATTTACGAGGCAGATGACTTGCTTGATGAGATCAACACTGAGGCACTACGACTGAAGGTTGAAGAAGCTGAATACCATGGCTCAACCAGTCAGGTAAGTGCTTCCACTTACAGCTCATCTTCCTGTAATGATTTCCTTAAGAAGAAGATGCAAGAGATGGAAAAAATGGTTGATAAACTAGACTGGTTCAAACAACAAATTGACGGCATGAATTTGCGATTTGTTGAACAAAAAAGGCAATCCTGTCAAACACCTTCTACTTCTTTGGTTGACGAGACCACTGTGTATGGTAGAGATGCTGATAAAGAGAAGATAATTGATATGCTGCTATCTGAGAGTGCAAATGGAGTCAATGACAGTGTGATTCCATTAGTTGGCCTTGGGGGAATTGGTAAGACCACTCTTGCTCAATTGGTTTACAATGATGAGAGGGTGCAAGAACAATTTTCTACAAAAGCATGGGTTTGCGTATCAGAAGATTATAATACTACCAGGATAACAAAAGAACTCCTTGAGGGGTTCGATATTCGACTTTCTGGTGCGAGCAAGAATTTGGATTCCCTTCAAGTGCAGCTACAATTGGGGCTAACTGGCAAAAAGTTTCTTCTTGTTTTAGACGATTATTGGAATCGGGACTTTCATGACTGGGATAAATTAAAGGTGCTGTTCAAAGGTGGATTGCAAGGAAGTACGATCATTGTGACAACCCGTCATAAGGACATTGCAATGATGATGGCTAAAGAAGAGTCTATCCATGAATTGGGTGTGATACCGAAGAAATATCGTTGGTCCTTATTTGAAAAGTATGTTGGAAATCAAAGTCCAGAGCATAGAAAGATAGGAAAGAAAATTGTGAAGAAGTGTAAAGGGCTGCCTTTGGCGGTGAAAACAATTGCAGGTTCCTTGAGATCAAAAACAAATATCGAAGAGTGGGAAGGTATTTTATCAAGTGACATATGGACTCAGACAGTCGAAAAAGATGGCATCCTGCCAGCGTTAAGATTGAGCTACAGTGATCTTCCATCTCATCTTAAAAGGTGCTTTGCCTGTTGTGCTATATTTCATAAGGGTTACAAGTTTAGCAAAGAGGAAATAATTCATTTATGGCAAGCAAATGACCTTTTGGAGCCTCCTGGAGAAAACAGAGGAATTGAACAAATCGGTGAAGAGTACTTACGTGAGTTGAGGTTTCGGTCCTTACTTGAGCAGTCAACCGACGGTTTGTTTTTGATGCACGACCTTGTCAATGACTTGGCTAGCGCTGTTTCTGGAAGGTACTGTTCCAGGCTGGAAGATACTGACCTGGAACATGGTAAAATAGGCAGCATAAGTTACTTTTCATACCATCCTAGTTTTTATGACACATTTAATAAATTTGAACTCTTGAGGGAGACCAAGAACTTGAGAACATTTTTACCATTATGTAAACTACATTACCAAAAAAAATTGAGCCACAAATTTTTGCATGAAATGTTGCCCAAATTCAGGTCCTTAAGGTTTCTGTCGTTGTTGTCCTATGAAATCCATAAGTTGCCCGACTCAATTAGTGATTTGAAACACCTTCGTTTTCTGAATCTCTCTTCTACTCTTTTGAAAACCCTACCGGAGTGCATCTGCACCTTATATAACCTCCAAACATTGTTGTTGTCAGATTGTAAGACACTTGCAAAGTTGCCGGTAAGTTTGGTGAAGTTAATTAACTTGTCTTGCCTGGATATCAGTGGAACTCCATTGAAAAAAATGCCACTGTATATGGGTAGACTGAGAAAGCTTCGACGTTTGACTAATTTTATAGTAGGCAAGGCCAGTGCGTTCAATGATTGAGGATTGGCAACCTTCCTAAGCTCGTGGTAGGCTCACATTTCAAAGCTAGAAAATGTTTCCAATTGGTGGAGATGCACGACGGCGAATCTAAAGGGCAAGGAACACCTTGAAGAGTTAACTTTGGAGTGGAACGGTGCTGTCAATGATTCACAAGCTGTGAGAGATGTGCTTGATAATTTACAACCTCATTCAAGCATAAAGCATCTCAAGATCATAGGGTATGGCGGGACAAGATTTCCAAAGTGGCTAGGCAACTCTTCGTTAAGCCGTTTGGAATCGCTGAGTCTTTCTAATTGTGGATATTGTTACTCCTTGCCTGCACTTGGGCAGCTAAGGTTCTTGCAATCAGTTGAAATTTTTGGAATGCATCATATATCAGTCTTGACACAGGATTTCTATGGAGATGTCAGTGCAACCAAACCATTCATATCTCTGAAAAAGTTGAGATTCGAGAAGTTGCCAGAGTGGAAGAGATGGCATATACCAGAAGGTGAAGTCTTCAATAGACTTGAAGAACTCAGTATAATTGATTGTCCCAAACTGATTGGAGAACTTCCCCAACAATTTCCATCACTGCAAAGCCTTGAGATATCTGGCTGCGGCAATCTTGTGCGTCCCAATGGTCAATTGAGCATCCTGAATGGAGAGAATCAACAAAATTTTTCATCTCTTCGTCAATTGAAGATTTCAGAGCTAGAAAATTTGAAAGAGTTGCCCCTACAGCTCAACCAATTATCCAGGCTTGAGGAATTGAATATTTCAAAGCTAGAAAATTTGGAAGAGCTGCCCCTACAGCTCAACCAATTATCCCGACTTGAGAAACTGACGATTAGTGATTGTCGGTCTCTCTCACCCTCGCACGTGAGTAGACTGCCTGCCTCATTTAAATCACTGGAGTACTGGCATTGCAATTTGGAATTGGAGGGTGGTGGGGCCTTGGAGTACTTGACATTAAGCGGTTGTGACCTCAAAGTCAAAGCCGAGTGGCTTGCCTCGTTCCCTATGCTAAAACATCTTACAATTAGGTACTGCACGAGTATTGAGAATCAGAGTGGTATAACTACTACCACTACTCGTGTGATGACGTCACTTCAATCCTTAGTCGTCTCCGGCTGGGATGATCTAATGGTGTCTTTTTCAGAGAGAGGATTGGCAGCCCCCAATCTAACGAGGATTGGCATCACGAGGCTCACGTCACTGCCGAAACAGATGAAATCCCTCCTCCCATCTCTTCGACATCTGCATTTAAACACTTGTCCCGAAATTGAGTGCTTCCCGGAAGGGGGTTTGCCCTCCAGCCTACAATCCCTTGTCATCCATAATTGCAAGAAGCTCATGAGTCGTAGGAGAGAGTGGGGTTTGGAGAAACTCCACTTTTTCACGCACTTGGAGATTTCTGGTAGTGATGAAGAGTCGTTTCCAGAGGAGGATTGGCTGTTGCCTTGCACGCTTCGAACACTCAAGTTGAGCTTCCTTAAGAATCTGAAAGTGCTAAACTATTCGGGTCTTCGACGCCTCACCTCTCTTGAAGAGCTAGGCATCATTCATTGCCCTCGACTCCAGTCCCTACCGGAAGCGGGACTGCCCACCTCCCTCACCAAACTACATATCTGGGCCTGTCCACTGCTGAAACCAAGGTTAGAGTGGGAGAAAGGACAAGACTGGCACAAGGTTGCCCGCATCCCCTGCGTAGTAGTCGATTGGCAGCCAATTCCTTGACGGTGACGCTGGTTGCTGCTGAGGACTTGCCTTCCAGAGTTACAAGACCCTCATCATCATCGATTCATATAATTAAAGGTACTTCTTTGTTTTTCAATTTTTTCCTTCTCTTCATATTTTTTATTCTCTCAGAATACTCTGAAGCCTCGAAAGGCAAAATCACAACTAATTAATGCATCTTTTGTTGTGATTGCAATTCGAATTGCTTGTTGTGACTAATTAGGATGTGCTGAAAGGACAATTGAGATAGTGGTCTTTCCTGATGCAACAATCTCATAATATACTACTTTCTAGCTGCAGATTTCATCACTTCTTTTACTTTTTCAACTTGTTTTTTAACTGAGAGTCCATGCTTTTGCTTAATTTCTGCATTGTAGATTCCAATCAAGTAGGCCACCAACTGCATTGTAGACTTCCTAATGTGCTTATTTTATAATTCTTTAATTTTGCTTTAAACTATAATAAAACACAATTTGCTTCTTCTAAGGAGCAATTATAAAGTGCTCTAATTTTGTCAAAATTTGATGTATCTGCCAGGATATGGATTACTCTCTCCCATACACCTTTCTTAGTACTCTGAGGACCATCGTTGCTCTATCTTCTACCATTGCAAAATGGGCCAGTGCAGAGTTGCTGACATTATTTTTGTGGTGGATTAGTAGAATGGGGGCCATTGCAGAGTTGCTGACGTTATTTGTGGAGTAGAAAAAGAAAGAAGATTGGGACAAGGTAGCTCATATTTCAAGGATCTCAATGATAAACTTACGCTGTGATTAGTCATGCACTTTTAGTTTAAATTATTATTTTTAATTTTTGGTTTGTTGGCATTTCGGTATGTTTCCCTGACATCAAAATCTGTTCTTCCTCTATGCCATAATTACGGTAACCCTTAAAAATGTTTTGAGCACTTCACAGGACAATGAAATGCAAATATTTCACAAGTTTTAGTCAACTCCAATTGGGGAAACTGTTACATACCCAATCTATATTAGGATTTGTTCTTGATGACATCTTTGTAGATTTTTCCCCCCCTTTTTTGTTAATTCCTGATTTTCCTTTATTTCTTTGTGTATCATTAAGCTACTACACAACAGCTTTTCTAAGATTTCTCCAAGCTCAATGCTTCCATATCTATTACACCTATTTTAAACTATTCTAGAATTTTTTTTTTTGCATACGTCATTTTTAATTTGAGGTTTTCTGGTTAATTGAACTAGTTTTTGTCGTGAGATACAGGTTACCACCATATATCTTTAGCTTCCTTGATTTTTCATATAGCAAATAGACCAGTATGGAAACCATCAACTAGAATATCACAAGTTGGAACCTGTCATGGATATATGTCTGTCGGGCCACAACATAATGCTATCATTATCGCATTAAGGTAAAGTTTTTTAGATCTAGAATTGTCATGGCCTCTTCAAAATATAGTCTAAATTTGGGTGCTCTATGTTGGTTGGGAATTTTATCACCGATTTAGACATGAGAGTAATAGGAATTTCAAAGGCACCATTGCTAACTAGACATTTATTTATTTATAATTCTGCATTAATGAAGAGTTCAGTAATTTGATTTTGACATTATAGGAACCGGTAAAAAGGAAAAAAAAACATTGAAATAGCAAGAATGCATATTTAAGTTGACATTTTTGGCTTGATTTCATCCTTATCTGAGTTTGTCTGAATGTTGTGTAAGTTTTGAACTATACAAGGTCCTTCTACGCACAGAGATTATAACCTATGATGAGTACCTTTCTTCATTTGACAGTCATCATTAATCATGCTAATAATAGTTTCTTGATCTATTCTTTTGCAGGGGGTGGATTTTCAACTCCTAATCTGTAGCAGCTTACTCTCATCAAGTGCCAGAAGCTTAAGTTACTGCTTGAACAGGTACAATGCCCCATCCCAACTCCTTGGTATCTAAGACTAGACATTTGTCCTGAATTTGAGAGCTTTGCTGATGGTGCTTTGCCCTCTGGCCTACGTTCTCTTAAGTCCTCCTATTGTGAAAAGCTCATGGATCACCAAAGAAAGTGGGAGACTCCCTCTCACACACTCGAACCATTTGTGATAGCTATGAGGTAGAGTTGTTTCCAGAGGAGGACTGGTTGCTGCCTTGCACACTTGAATCTCTCGGATGGTGGAGCCTTAAGAATTTGAAAATGCTAAACTATTCAGGTCTTTGATACCTCACTTTTTTCTTCAAAAGATAAAAATCATGTACTACACTCAAGTCCTTACCAGAATAGGGGCTGCCCACCTCTCTCACTACACTGGAAATCTTGGACTGAAACCAAGGATGGAATTGGAGAAAGGAAATCACTGGCTCAAGCTTATAGACATCCCTCCATAATAGTTGATCAAGAATTAGTCCCTTCGTGGAGACACTGGAAGTGTGAGGGATCCCCAAAATTACAAGATCTCCATCATCTCTTTGAATTAAGGTACCTTTTCTTTTTCCTCCTTACCATTTTTACTCTCTTTGAGTGCTTTCAGGTTTTTTCACATACTGGCTTCCTGTGTTTAATCTTTTGGTATAATACAATAGGAATTCTGTATTATGAATAAATGGAAGGCTAATTCTTTGGCCTTTCTTCTACACGTTTCTTCAATTGATATATGCTGATGGAGAAAGAAAACCTTCATTGTGTTGCTAGCCATCTATAATTGTCACTGTTCTTAAACTTGCTAATAGTTTTCTTTGTCCACGCTTTACAATTTTTTGTTTCTTTTCTAAGATATAATATAAAACAATTTTCACCGTTTTAGAAGAAGTTTGGGAGTGCCCTAATTTTATCCCAATCTGTTGTATCTGTGAGCTGTAGAATTGTGCTCTCCCTATCCAGGGAATACATCTCATTGTGCTCTCCCTAGCTTCAGCCATTGCTGGAAAAGGGCTACCTATCTCGCCCTTTATGGCAGAAATCAAAAACTGCCTGCATCGATGACACTACAGGAGAGAAGATGATTGGTCCAATGTTGCTCATAATTCAAGGATGTTGATGATGAACTGATTCTATGATCAGTTACGCACTCGCAATTTCTTTGAAGGTAAATTATTTTTCATTTGGCATGTTGCAATTCATTGGCTTTTTATGTTCTCTTGACAATTATCCGGAGCACCAAGATTTGAGCTTTCACTTATGCCAGAATTGTAGTGAAGTCTTAATTGAACAGTTAGCACAGTACAATAAAATGCAAAGATTCACAAGTTATAGTAAACTCTTAGGAAATTGCTTCTTATCTGTACTATATGAATATTTGTTCATGATGACACCCCTATCGTTTTACTTTTTATCCCCTCTCCATTAATTGAACTGCTGCCCCATTGGTAATCTTCACGAGCTATTTGATCTTTTTACTTGTGATGAATTTTTTGGTGATCGCAACATTATTATTGAAGGCCATCCTAGTAATATTGGAACCATTGAAGTGAACTTTAGTTGAAGGCCATCCTAGCAATATTGGAATCTTTGAAGTGACTTTTAGTTGGAGTCCTTTAGAATAGAAAATGGACTTCTTTCTAGCATTTAACCCGCTTAAACCATATGATGTATCAATTGGATCAAGCTTAATTATACAAGTGAAAATATCTAATCATGTTGTCTTATTATTGGTTGAAAAGTAATTCAACATCTTGACTATTGGAGAACTAGGTCAATTGATCTTAGGTCCTATAGATGTCAACAGTTGTTTCATATCCAGAGTTGGCTGACTTCTTTTGAGCTTAAGTTGAGAGGATACTTGGTAAGAGCCATGTTATCATTGTTACATGTTTTTGATTATTGATACCTTAATACTTAGTTGCACACATTTTGTCATATCGAATTTCATATGTATGCTTCCATAGCATATGAAGTTCAATGAAATCTTCAATCGCCTTGGGTGAATTCAATTATCTGCTTTTTTTTTTTTTTAGTGTAAGTGGGAGGACTGGAACCTGAGACTCCTCACTTACACTCCCTTCCTTCAAACCACCAAACCCATCCCTCCCCCCTACTTCTTTGTAACTCTCTTCACCCAACTTTCTTAAAAATACTTGTTTGCTTTTATATATAATAATACATGTTAAACAAGACCAGAAAGATGAAACAGGAAGAAATTGTGGATTGAATGTAGGAAATGAGAAATTGAAGGGATAAGGCAAAGCCTAGAAGCTCCTTTTATTCAATACAAACTCTCACGAGTTCCAGTAGGTAATAATGAACAGAAAGGAAGCAATACATACTGAATAATCATTTTTCTGAAAAAGGAAAAGACAACTAGTTTAAAGTGGTTTCTAATATCTCTTCCCCTTGTATGTTGTCCTCATGGAGTACAATTGACTGCATTCTATCTCTGGAATAGCTTCTTTAGTTATGTACTTGCAGCATAATCCATCTCTTATGCTCTACTCCACTTCTGATATTTTCATATTTACCCTATGCGACAAGATATTCTAGGTACGTTGCACTTTGTGTTCATTGTAAATGTTTTCATATGTCCCTGTAGACCTTTGATAAACTGGAATGAATTTCTGTAATTCAAACATGCTTCTTGAAAAAAGAACTGATACTCAAAGAGGCCATTCCCTGACAAGTAAGTAGGGGGTCACCTGTGGTTGCCTTTCCTGCACTTCCTCTTCCCACTTTCTACATAGGAATTAGACAAAAATTTGAAAGACAAATCATTGTTGTATTTGATAATTCTTTGCAGAATTGGGACTATGATCATTAATGCCTCCTTGCAGAAGTATATACTGCATGAAGTTCAGTTTGCTGCTTGGAAAGATGCAAGCCCTTCCCGGACCTTTATGTTAAAAAATGTGGCAGCATCATGTAACTGAGAGCTTTTAAGCTAGTTGTTGCCTCCAGACTTCGACCATATCCTTTTGATGGTGGATATTGCAGTGTATCATAATAATATTATGATGCAGATACTTGCAAAATCATTGTTCTCTTTCTGAAGCATGTATTAACTTTGTAATTTCTTTGGGATGTATGAATGTCTATCCTGATTAAAAGGATTTGCATTACCTCGCAAACCTCTTCAAGGTTCAAGTTGAAATCTTTTGATGAGAAAGCTTGAAGTTTATGATCAGCCTAAACAGATTGAAGGCCATTCTAGCTAATCTTTGTGATTTCATCATTAGATTTAAGCTTCAGGAAGTAAAAGCTGCATCCTCAATTTTTTAGCATTGCACTACTCTACATTTACGCATATTTCTTATAGAATATATCATGGCATGTTTGCAACTTAATTGCTTTGATGCAATTTGAAGACTTCCTGTAGAATCTCAAAGAGGGACCAGGGAGAACAGAGCTCCTTGATGTCAGAAGAACAGCTGCCAACTTTCCCTTGTAGTTGAAAACTGAAGCGTTGCTGCACTGAAGACCCTCAAGTACACACTCAAACCCCTGCCAAAGGTTCCTGTAATGACTTGATCATATGCTAACTGTATTCTGCACATGACCATACTTTTCTCATCATTCTTGCGGTATATTTGACAGCTATGAAGCCTTGAATTACACCAAGGTAACACTTTTTGTTACAAAGTTTGTTATTACCTCAACAATCTATCCATTTTGGAATGGGTCAAATTGGCTAAGATGGCATTGTGCATCCGAAGTACATATTTCGCATTTAATCAACATCTATTTCGGGGAAGGATTCAAGATTCAAGAATTCTGGAGTTGGTTGAACATAATCTTCATGGTAACTAACTTGTCAAACTAGAAAGCGGAGTAATTAACCCTTGCAAGGATAGAAAATGGTCAACAAATATTCTTTAAGTTGCTATTGTCCTTAAATGATACTATAGCTAACATTCAGCAAAGTTGAAGGATTAGGAATGCCTAACCCAATCCTAACAAGCTTGTCGTCTATATGGCCTTCTACATATAGTTTCAAAACCCGCACCAATCTGTGCTAAACAGAAACTAAAGATTGCAAGTTGCTAGTGTTAAGAAAGAGCTTCTACTTCAATTGATGCCTAAATTCTTAATCAAAGAAATTTTGGGTAAGTAAATTCTTAATCAAAAAAGCTTTGCACAATACCATTAAATCGCGAATACATTGATTCAGAGAAAGATAACATATCCTTTAAGCATCCTCAGTAGTCTACCAGACATCCCACCAGAGAGAGAGGTACTCTTGGGTGCTATCATACAACAACCAAAATGTTGAAAACCTTGCATGTAAATTAGTAATTTACGTACATCAATTAGTGCTCTCATACAGGGAGTATGACATAAACTATAGGGGATTTTTCATTTTTTTTTTCCTTTTCGAGTACAAAAATATCTACAGGTTCGTACTTCTCTACAGTACAGAATGTCAACCTGAATTATGAATATACCCATGGAATATTTAGTACAGGTGTGGTACCCTAGCCAACCAAGCATAGTTCTGTCATAAATTTAACAAAGCAGAAGTACTAGAAGACTTGGAGATATGTCATAATTGAGACCCTGCCCTCGCCTTTGATTACTCTGCTTGAGATCCAGATGAGAGCAAGTATCCACAAACTCCAGACCACTTATTTTGGTAGCTCCAATAGCATTTCTAGTAGCTTGACAATTAACAGTAGCAGACTGGCAGTTTCTTTCCCAAGATGAAGCTACCATTTTATCACATCTATCAAAACCACCACCCCGTATAGATGAATCCCTTCGAGGATGGAAGCAAGTTAAATCATTCCTACATTGGATCCCCATTACCACACTAGAATATTGCATACCACAATCCCCTTCTTTGACATTAGTGCTAAAAGTAAACCGCTTTTGCAATGGATAAGCCCCAATTCATTATCAATCTTCTCTCCAGATTTCTGCTTCATGAATAGCTTGCCTTTGCACTTTGCTAATCAACTTCTGGTTCACAAATCTCATTTTCTTAACTTCCTCTTCCAAATAAGTTGTATGCGCCTTTTTCTTCTCCCTATATTTCCAACAGCTTCTCTGTTTCCAAAAGGCCTCCTATATTTTGACGTTGAGCTTTTACCATCGCCTGGATTATCTATTTTCATAGAAGGAATGACTTGGGCATGAGCGCGGTAACATGTGTGAGTATGTGTAGCACCAGGGCCACGAGTACATGTTTGGGGATTTATTAACAACTCATCAAGAAATGAATCCACAGGGATTGGGTCAGCATTAGGAACCAAGACATGGTCGGTGGGAAAGCTCTACCTCTCCATCATCCATCTTATCATTAATTCCTCAAGGAACAAACATTGCAGGGCGATCTAAGAACACTAGTTTTTTTTTCTTTTAAAATTGGTGCAAATTCTTAAAAATCAAAACACCAATCCAAAAGTATATAAAATAAAAAAAAAAGTGCAAGATACTTGTTTTTTGGCATACATTATTTTTTAAGAACAAGAATAAAGAAGCTCACCCAAGAAAGGATTCGGTCTTTTTTTTATTTATTTATTCAGATAGAACAAATCCTCAGATTGAACAGTGCATTAGAATATCTCCACTGCATAATATTCTTGATCTTTCACTTATTTTTTTTTTCACCTTCCTAGTTTATTGGCCTGTTGGAGCCAATCTTCAAAATGCAATGCCTGACTCATTGTGGATCTTTTTCTTTTTTTTTTAAGAAAAGGCCTACGTTTTATTCATCAAGAACCAATCTCAAGTTCTCTTACAAATGCCTAATTCTCCTAAATGAAGACACCCCTAGCCTATCTAGTCTGACCCCCCCACGGGCCAGTGCCGGAAGTGCGTGAAAATTATCATAGACCTTGATATGCTGTTCAGGATGAGAGACGCCTACATTGGACAAAACATCCGCCACGGTGTTAGCCTCCCTATAGCAATGCGAGAATCGAGCCGGATCATCCATTAGCTGCCAAATTTTCCGTGCCTCTCGTCGGATCTGCCACGGACACTGAACCCGCCGCTTCAGGATCCCAACTACGACCAATGAATCCGATTGTATACTTAGATTACCATAGCCCCTGTGGATACACAATTGAAGCCCCATCAGCAAGGCCCGAATCTCCGCCTGAAGGGAAGTAACCTCCCCAAAGAAAGCCGAATAGGCAATCAGAGGCAACCCCGTTGCATCTCGGAGGACCCCGCCGCCTCCGCCCACTCCAGGATTCCCTTTAGCGCAACCGTCAACATTAAGGGTGAGCATCCCACTCCCCTTCACCTCCCAGCAAACACGTTGAACTCTAAAGGTGGGCATGTGCGCCCAGTCATACAACTGCCCAAATGTTTTCGCCCCAGTAGTTTGCTTGAACTGGATCTCTACAATGAATTTGACCTCCAAGAAAATGGCCTGGCAAATCGTCGGGGAGTGCATCGGGACCCCCTCAAAAACCGCTCTATTCCTAGCTTTCCAAATGTGCCAGGAGATAAAACTGGGGAGGACTAAGCAAATGAACTGCCGTACCGCAGAATGCCATGACCGAAGCCACCATTCAACCATGCGAGCGCGCAAGGAGGATCCGATGCTCCGAACACCACACCAACCACCGAAATAGTTCCAGACATCCAAAGCTATGTGACCCCCAGCAAAAACATGCTCCAGGGATTCCTCAGATGCATCTGGGCAGCAAGGACATTTCGATGGTAAGTGAAACCCTAGACGGCGCAGCACATCCGGCAGTGGCACCCTTCCCATCATCAACCGCAGCATAAAGAAAGACATTTTCAACGGGATTCGCGGGTGCCAAACTTGAGAGAAGACCACAGATGTATTATGGGCCTGCCTGACGTCACGAAAAGCTGACGCCAATGTGAATCTTCTAGACTGTGTGGGCATCCAAACTACCTCATCTACACTTGCTCTATCTGGAACCGGGTGGAGTAGGATAGAAGACACAATGTCACCAGGCAAAATGTGAGATAACAGACTCACATCCCAAACCCCATTTTTGATACTGTTATGAAACGAAAGATGCGGGATGACTGTTGCGCGAAGAAACAAGGCACCACTGCCCAACCAATTATCATACCAAAAATGGCAAGACCCATCATTAACTAGCCATAACATAGAGAGCTCGGCCTGTCGGCTCACGTTCACCATCCGTCGCCAGGTCGGAGAAGCAGTCGGTGTTAATTGTGCTTGGCAGGGGTGAATTCCCCCGCAGTATTTTGCTCGCAGAAACGCCGCCCATATCGACACCCCCGTGCGAAAGCTCCACCACAATTTACAAGAGAAGGCTGTATAGACGTCTTCGAGCCTCCTAAACCCCACCCCGCCTTCCTCAACCGGGAAGCACAACTGAGACCATCGGATCCAATGAAACTTTGTTTTGTCAGGCGATGAACCCCATAGGAAATTCGAGCTGGCCTTCTCTAGAGTGTCGAACACTAAGTGAGGCAAAACAGCAGCCGATAGTAAATGTACTGGTATTGCTGACAACACATGTTTGATTAGAACTATCTTGCCTCCTGACGACAATAGCTTTGATTTCCACGACATAATCCTCTGCAGGATTGCCTGACCCACCTCCCCAAAGTATGACGACTTACACCTCCCAACGTATAACGAAAATCCCAAATAGCGTATGGGAAAAACCTGCTAGACAAACCCCGTGACGCGTTCTATCACTCTTCTTCTGGCCGGTGCCAGTGACGAGTGAGTCAAGTATCCACTTTTTTGAGCATTGATCAACTGACCCGAACACCGTTGATATCCTTCCAGCACCTGCATGATGTCCTTTAGGGAGGAAGCGGAGCCGTTCGCAAATATAAGAACATCATCCGCGAACGCCAAATGCGTCACCGGGGGGCACCCATACGACACACGGAATCCCAGAAAACCTGGCTGCAGCGCAAGGTTGTTTAAGCCCCTCGACAGAACCTCTGCCCCTATAATAAACAATGCCGGCGACAGCGGGTCCCCCTGGCGGAGCCCTCTCGTAGATTTGAAAAATCCATATGAAGAGCCATTGACAATTACCGAGAACCATACATTAGATAATAGCCGCCACACCATATCTATAAACTGTTCCCCAAACCCAAACTTTCGTAGGACTCCAATGATATGCAACCATGACACCCTGTCGTAGGCTTTAGACATGTCCAACTTTAAAACGACGTTACCCCCCTAACTTTTTTCCCAATACCCGATACCACTTCCTGAGCAAGCAAATAGTTCTCTGTTATATTGCGGCCCTTAACAAAACCTGTCTGCTGGGGGGAGATAAGTTTTGGCAAGATGTCAGCCAATCGATCCGCCAAAATTCTAGACAACAGCTTGTTGAAAAAATTGCAGAGGCTAATCGGTCTAAACTGGGAGAAGTCCTGGGGGCTCGATACCTTAGGGATCAACACAAGTGCGGTTGAAGTGATGAAACGAGGCAGTTCTGCCCCACAAAAGAAACTTAGTACCGCAGCATGGACGTCTTGAGCAATAACCTCCCACGCAAAGGTGAAGAATTTGCCCGTGAATCCATCCGGCCCGGCAGCACTTTCCCCATCCATTTCCTTCACCACCCGATGAACCTCCTCTATAGTAGGTGCCGCCTCTAAGAGCCTGTTGTCCTCGCCCGAGATCACTGGTGGAATAAGATGCAACATATCCGAGGAGGGCACTGACGTGCCTGAGAAGAGGTCAGAGAAGTACGCGATTGCCTCACTCGCTATATCCGCATCCGACTCCACCCATGCTCCATTGGCCGCCTTTATTCTATGAATCATACCTTGAGCCCGTCGCTGCCGCACCACTGCATGGAAGAACCTAGAATTGCGATCTCCACTTCGAAGCCATTTAACTCGAGCCTTTTGACTCCAGAACTGCTCTTCAATGGACAATGCCTGACGCAACTCCGCCTGCGCCTTGTTGAGGGCGACCTGTGTCTCCTCCGACCCATTTTGATCCATGGCCTCCTCTGCCCGTTGCACCGCTGCCTCCGCCCCTCAAACAGCATCAAACACATTACCAAAGCAATTCTTGTTCCAGTGCTGAATAGCTCTCCTGGCTGCCAACAGTTTAGTGCACAAGATCCGCAATGGAGAGCCACTCACTTCTTGATCCCAAGCACTGCGAATCACCTCCAAGAGTTGTGGTTTGGACGTCCAGACATTCAAAAAACGGAATGGCCGTGGTTTATCATCTAAGTGAGAGGTAAACGAAATCTTCAGCGGCGCATGATCCGAAGGGTGTCTCGCCAAATGCACTACCGAAATTGAGGCGGACAAGTTCAAAAAATCTCCATTAATTAATAACCTGTCCAACCGCTTCGAGACTCTAGCGCTGCCTCTCCTATTATTACACCACGTAAAGTTAACTCCTGAAAATCCCACGTCAAAAACTTCAGCCTCTTCCATGAAAGATAGAAGCTCTACCCCCTCATCTACTCTAAACGGCCGACCCCTCCCCCCCCGGTTTCTCATGGGGTGCCAAGATGGTATTAAAATCTCCCCCAATGCACCATGGGGACGAGCTGGGTTTATCAGCTAATAGGTTTAGCCATAAGTCCCTTCGCTCTTCCCTGGAGCATTTTGCATGAACAAAGGACATAGTGAATTGTGGACTTCGAACTGGTAGTGATTCCTTGTTCAAAGCAGGAGAAGCATGCTAAAAATCCCTTTCTGATATTGTGAACTATTTTGCCAGTTTTAGTCCTCAACTGCACTCAGAATAGGTTTTTGCTCACCCATCCACATATATATTCGTTCCTCATGATCACTTCACTTTATCTTTTTTTTTCCCAGTCTTCTTTCTATTTGATTACATTCATACTGCTCGCCGTTCTCAAGCTACATGACTTTCCTAATATTCTTAGCTATATGTTAGAATAGCAGTCTGTTTATCAGTTCATTTTTTTTGCCCCCAAATCTGTTTTACCTATTTGAATTAATAGCAAAGGCCAAAGGGAAATCTAATATAGTGCTCGCATATGAGGACAAAGTCGCTTGATGTCGTATATAATATGTTTTCTGAAATTTAACAGAGTCATCACTTTTGCTCTTTCTTTTTGTCATTCAAAACTATTTGTCACAGGTACTTTCTTCTTATTCCTTTCACCATGCATCAGTCAAACTTCTTTACAGAACAAAGAATAGACACTTTGTACCGTGTTGAATAGACACGTGCATTCACTTATCGTTTCAGAAAAAAGAACAGAAATAGACAATTTGATGAATATAGGGATAATTGCAGAAACCTCCCTGAGATTTCTAACACTTGCACTGACAGAAATACATAAATATTTGTAACTAAAATTGAAAAAATATTACATTAATATTTTTACGGAAGGGAAAAGGGTAGATTTTGTATTTAACAAAAATTAAATATTTGCGAGTTCTTAACGTTTTCTTTCATCCTTTTTTTTCCCCTAACGGCAATAGTCTACTCCTAATCTTACATTAGGGTATAGAAAATTCTAACAAGATTCGTAGTGAACCTTTCCCAGCATAAAAAGAGAAACTCATGTATCACTTCTTTTAGTCAATGGAAAACGATATCAACATTTATGATTTACGAAGTCTTCAATTCCTCTCCAAAGCCAAAAGATCTGTGAGATCATTGGTTGTCTTGGATTCTTATCCGAACCCGACTGGCCAGGACTTCCTCAGAGTCAAAAGCAGAATTTCTAGTAGTCTTTGGCTGCTTTCACACAAACGCTCAGCTGCGCAAATGGAGAGTCTAACCCGATTAATGTCCTTACCAACCACCATTAATTTTCTCTTTCTCATTTTCTTCTTCATTAAGTCTATCTTTCCATCAGTTGCTTGCTTCATTTTATCTTTTCTATTCAATGGGAAATGCACTGGAAATTGAATCATCATTGTCAGGAATGCTCATTTACGACAATTTCTACATCCTTGCATCCAATAATTCTTTCCTGAGAAAAGCCATATATACGATACATTTGACAATGGAAGTAACTCGATAATTGGACGTCATGCATTTTTTTCCCTCCTCGATCTTGATCTAACGGTTGTCTCGCGACAATATCCATATTGGCTACTAGTGACAGCCTATTTGCAATCAATAATATATTGACAAACAATAAAAATCGATCATCCAATTTGATGTGATTAAAACAAGTTAGTAGAATTATGGGGAGACTTTTCGTAACGCAAGAAATTGTTGCAAATTGAAATATAAAGAAGGAATTAAAGGAGGACATTCGCTCTTCATTTGCCTTTGTTTATTCAAGTTCACGTTCAATTTAAAGAGGGACTCAAAGTGAGCAAATTTCTGCAAGTAGTAATAATAATAAAATTATCCCACAAATGACGCTCTTTTTTTTTGGGATAATGAACAATTTCTAACTACTGTGATTGATCCAATAGCTAGTGGAAGACTTTTAGAGTTCTGTCCATTATAAGATTCAAGATTTGAATAGTAGACGTGACACAAGGAGGTGGAAAGGATGCGAGCAAGGGTGGAAAAGTAAAAATGAAGAAAAAATCTCATTGATACTGAAGAAGCGCTGAGCTTCCCCGGACCGAGCTGGCCTGATGAGCTCGGCGTGCTGATGGAAAGAACGTGCCCTAGCCCTGTGAAACAAGCAAGAAGTGGTCTCTAGACAGGGGAGCTCCGAGGTGGTCCCCGGAGGCACTCCGACGATCAAGTTAGTTTTCCGATGAGTAGGGTTCACGGGAAGTAAGATAGTCGAGAGTAATTTGCCAATAGTGAGCGTACCTTGTACAGTTGGTGTGCGTTGCCATTTATACCTGCTATAGAGTCCGACCTCCGTAAGTTTCGGGACCTGCCCGGGATAGCCTCAATCCCGCGCTGAGGGGGATTCTTCCCGCCCTTTGCGGGATTGTTCCTCGTAGCCTTTCGGAGCCCTAGTGGCGGTGCACCTCAGGACGGTTGCCAAGGGCCTGGGGTCCAAGCCCAGCCCTGACGGTTACGGGCTGCCACGTGTCGAGGCCCAGGACGGGGCCTCTGCACTAGCCCCCTAGATTAGGTAGGGCTTCCGGGCAGACCTAATCTATACCCCTGCCACGTGAGAGGCCAGCGCCGCGCACTACTCTGCCAGGGTCACCTCTGGTACAGTGCCGTTACTGAAATGCTGCGCCCGCGTCCCTTCGGTCTCCGTACCGCCTCTTAAATGCGTTCACATGGGGCGGTTCAAATTCGAGCAAACCGTTTCCCCCCATTTCGCCCTCTATAAATAGGAGTTGCCAAATTCCATCCGACTCTATTTGCCATTTTCTCTCCCTCGTGCATTTTCAATTTCCCGCAACAAGACTTCCGGCTTCTAGTGCCCAGATTCCGACGGTCTCTTCATTACTCCCCTTCCATTTACCAGTAAGTCTTTTCCCTTTTGCCATCTTCTGCTTTTTATGTCGGATCGTTCCAACGTTACTTCTTCCGCATCTCAGATTCCGACCCACCGTAGAGCTCTTAGAATTCTCATTTCTTCCTCATCTTCATCTCCGCCTTCATCTTCATCTTCACCTTCTTCTCTTTTTTCTTCTTCCGCTTCCAATTCCAGCTTCCAAATCCCTGACTTGTTGGAGCCCATAGTCGTCATGAGCTCTCCATCCGCCCACTCTCCTTCTGCCCGAGTCCTGGAGGAGGCGGCCGAGCTCGATGCCTTTATCGAGCGGCATGCCACTTCCATCCCTTCCCCCCAGTCCCCACATGACTCCCCTGGAGGAGCCCAGGGAGGAGCTGGGGAGGACAGGGACTCCTCCGAGGGGACCCCTGCCTCCGAGCAGGGGGATGATCCCGGGTTTGACTATAGTCAACCCGACCAGCAAGAAGCCCTCCTCTCACCTGGGGCGGTGGTCGAGCTGGTCAGGTCCTATTCTATTCCTCTGGCCTTTGAGCCGAGGGCTGCCGGGCCCAATGACCGAGCTAGCCGACCTCCCCCTAGTTTCGTAGCCATTTACAGGGAGCAGCTGCTCGGAGGGCTCCGGCTCCCCATTCCCCCAGCTCTGTCCGAGATCCTGAGCTATTGAGGGCTCAGCATCACCCAAGTCCATCCCAACTCGATCAGGATCATCATTGGATTCCTGATCTACTGTCAGATCTGCTCCCTTCCCTATTCTCTTTCTCTCTTCCGAGCCTCTTACACCCTCAAACTCTCCCTTCCTGGGTAGTACTACTTCTCCCGCCGGACCGCTAACAAAGGTCGGGGTGGGAAGGGCTCCCAAGACCTTCTCTTTGGAATCCCCTCTTCCGTGAAGAATTGGAAAGGGGACTTCTTCTTTGTTAAATCCACGGGTTTCCCCCCTAATGTGTGGAAGGTCGGGGAGGTCGAATCCGACCCCTACCCGGAGGATCTGGATCCCGAAGCCCTCGGCCAGCTGCTGAGCTCCCGGGTGAAACTCTATACCGTCAAGTTCTTCACCGAGCAGATTTCTGCGGCCGGGCTGATGGGGACGTTGTCCGGGTCCCCCGGGGAGGTGGAGCTCTCCCTCGTCAACCGCGACGACTGTAAAGCCGCCTCTGTGCTCCCGTTGCCTGTTGTCCTGTTTTATTCTTCCTTTTCTTTTACCGAACTGTTTGTGCTAATCTGGCAATGTTTGCTGAAGTGAGAAAGCTTTCTACGCTGCTGGGCATGCCCTCCGAGCCAGCCGCCCCAACTTCGCAGCCGGAGGCTGCCAAGAAGGCCTCACCGATCCCCGGGGGCAGCTCGGCCCCTCCGAAGGAGACATCTCACTCCTCCCACTCCAAGCAGACCGCCAACAAGAAGAAGGCGGCCGGGCAGAAGAGGGGCCGAGGGGACGAAGCCCCCAGCCTGAGAAGAGGCTCGCGGTCGTCCTAGCACAGCCCCCTCCCCTGCTGACGTTGGGGGGCCCCCCCATGCCGGTCCGGTCCACGTGGGGGTTGGCTCTCTGAGGAGCACACGCGGGAGACGCCGCCCCCCAGTCTGTGGCACTTCCGCCACATCGCCCCCTGAAACCGGGCCAGGCCCCCTCCATGCACGACCCCCGCCGCTTCTGTCCATCCTGGGGGCTGTCCATCAACGACCGAGCCCAATTCCCCGAGGTGGCTCGCGAGCTAGTCACGGGCTCGGTCCTCCCGCGTGATAGGAGGTGAATGGAGCTGGCAAGCCCGTCCGAGCTCCAGGATGCGTATTTCACCGCCCAGGCCCAAGTAAGCCTTCTCCCCCTTAGGCCACTTGTTTTTCTGTTTTTTCCCTGGATAGAGGTAGTAATGTGCTGGCTTTGCTTCCCTTACCTTAGGCCAATGCCGCCGGCGCTGCCCTGGTGACTCGCTTCTCCGAGCTGTCTCCCGACTTGGAGAAGCTGCAGAAGCTGAATCGGGAGACAGAGCAGAGGCTAGCTCAAGCTCTTAAGGAGACGGACTCCCTTAAGGCCAAGTTGGGCGAGGCCGAGAAGGAGCTGGAAACAGCTCAGGTCCAGCTCGCCTCCACCAGGTCAGAGCTAGACCAAGAGAGGACGAGCGTGGAGAAGCTGAAGGCGGACCATGCCCTGGAGCTTTCCGGCACCGTCAGCCGGGAGCGGAAGAAGGCCGTTCGGGAGTTCATCTCTTCCGAACGGTTCACGGAGGACGTCGCCCTCCTCAACCAGCCCATCATCCAGGTCGGCTTCACGCGAGCCCTGGACCAGGTAAAGGGCCTCAACCTGCCCGGCTTCGACTTGGCCGCGTTCAAGGAGTACAATTCGGTCGGCTGAGGATTCCTCCTTTTTTGCGGCTGCAGTTCCCTTTCTTTTTATATCCGGCTAGCCACCCCCAAAACCCTGTATTCAATGGCTAGAAATTATCCCTCTCAAACCCTTTTTCTTGGCCATCCGATGAGCCTGCATTCGTCCTTTGCAAGCTGCCAACAAATGCAGCGTGCGTGCCGCGAGACTTCCTCTTTTTTTTTTTTTTTTTAATATAGATAACTAATTACTTAATAAAAAATAAATGAAGAAATGCTAATTAAGATACAAATGAAATGCTAATTTTCTTCTTCTTTTTTTCCTTTTTTCTTTTTTTTTCTTTTTAAAATAATTTAACAAAATGATAATGAAATTAAAAAGAAAACTATTTAACTAACATCGGATAAAAATAAATAAACAGCAAAATTACAATTTTTTCATCATTTTTCATTTTTCATTTTTCATCATTTTTCTCTTTTTCTCTTTTTCTCTCTTTTTTTTTTCTTTCGAAATTCTATGCTAAAACTCCAAAAATAAAAATAAACTAAAAAACTAAAAATTAAAAGTGAATAAAACTGACATGACAAAATAGTGAAAGAAATTGCAATAAAATTTTGGTGTCTACAGTTTGCCCCTCTTTGTACGAGTTTTGAAAAAACTTGAGACAAAGAAATAGACACCAAATACTCACCTGTGTTATTTGGCTGGCTGCAAAAGGGGTTCGAACAAGAATTTAAAACGGGAACCCGAACAGGAAAATTAAAACGGGACTGACCCGAACAGGAATTTAAACGGGACTGACCCGAACATGAATTTAAACGGGACTGACCCGAACAGAAATTTAAACAGGACTGACCCGAACAGGAATTTAAACGGGACTGACCCGAACAGAAATTTAAAATCGGGACTGACCCGAACAGGAATTTAAACGGACTGACCCGAACAGAAATTTAAACGGGACTGACCCGAACGGGAATTTAAACGGGACTGACCCGAACGGAAATTTAAACGGGACTGACCCGAACGGAAATTTAAACGGGACTGACCCGAACAGAAATTTAAACGGGACTGACCCGAACGGAAATTTAAAACGGGCTTGCACTGAGGAGAGACTTAAACAATGAATTGAGTTTTTACCTGAGAATGGTTCACACTTTTTGTACCACGAGGGAATTTTGACTTCCGTAGCTAAAACAGTGACTGATGTTGTTTCTTATGGTCAAACTTTGCTAATAACAATATCACTTCGTCTTTGCCTTCTGGGGAGTTGTTTCTGATATCGATTTTGGTGCGAAGAGAAGAGTGGTTGTTCTTGTTTGTAAATGCAATGTTCCTGCAAGAAAAGAAGAAATAACGGACTTACCACCATCATTTGACCCGATTTGCCTTGAGAATCGTGTAGACATGAGTCTTGTGACACTTTTGCCTCTGTTCCGCGGTGTCTAGCTTAGCCGACCTTGTAATTTTGAAACCTTTCAATTTCTGAGACTGATAAAGTTCGCATTTACCCCGTCACCAAATCTATGTAGCCGCTTTGTTACACTTCACTCGCTTTAATAGACGATGGAATCCCCTATCCTTGCACAAGCCCCAGGGTTTATCATCCATTCGAATCCAATGGTGAAACAATGATGCATGCAAATTTGTCATATAAAAAAGCAATGATATATGCAAGATGATTCCTATGTTAGGCAAAATGAGCATGCAAAAGAATGCAGTCAATCCAATAGCAATTGAATGCAAATAGTCGAGAGAGAAAACCAAGAGGTTTATAAAGATACATTTTGCAAAAGAATATTTGTAAAGAAAAATACAAATTTGGCCAACGAATATCACATTCAAGGCTTTGGATATATTCGCTTCGGAATTCGATACTGGCAGAAGTATCACAATCATGAGGGAAAGTCCAAATGAACCGGGTCACCAGCTGTTCTTTCTCGTGCTCGTCTTGTTGAGAAAACCTGCCTTGGCGCCCTTTCGGGTTTTCACCAAGGTTGCCCCCACCCTTTTTGTTTTTTGTTTGTTCTTTTCTTTTTGTCTTTCTTTTTCTTTTTTTTTTCTTTTTCTTTCTTTTCTCTTTTTCGAGGCGCCCTTTCGGGTTTTCACCTAAAGAACAAAGAAACATCTCGACCATGATCGACTCAGAAATATGAGTTAAAGATTTCAGGCATCAGTAAAATGCACTTCCCTTGTAGATTAGGCGAAGGCATTACGGACATCACTTGCCAGTTGATTAACCAATTCCTAATAGAAATGCAACAAGTGACGGAAGCCAGGACTTTGGCTCTATAATGAGGTCGGGTGGGGTGTTTTTCAAGAAAAGTTGAGGCTTGAAAGCAAATTTGATGCGAGGTGTGAAATAACCTGAGATTGCACTATTTTGAAATCATTTCCGATTTTGAACGAAACTGAGGAAAATTTGCCCCAGCTTGATCGGATTTTCACTCTTTGCATTTTCTTCATTGCATTTTCCTCACTTTTGCATTTTTCTTTAAAAACTAAATTTGCCCCAGTGTGGGGTTCTTTTTCCTTTTTGATCATCTCTTTTCAAAATAAATTTTGCCCCAGTGTGGAGTTTGCAATTCTCAGGGGTTATCAAGCGAAAATTTGTCAATTCTGATGGCTCAAAGGGGACAAGTAGGGATAAAATATTTTAAGTGTAAAAGACGATGGCCTGACTTGCATTTCGCCATTTGCATGAATTTCTAAAGAAAATTTGCATGATCAAATGAAAAACTTTTTGCACATATCTGAGTTGATGGGTTGAGGGAATGCTCGTCCATCCATTTCTGCCAAAATAAGGGCTCCGCCAGGTAATACCTTTTGGACAATGAACGGCCATTGCCAATTTGGAGCAAATTTGCCTTTAGCTTCATCTTGCATCAGCAAAATTTGCTTTAGTACTTTGTCACCTTCTTCAAATGCATGCCGGTGGACTTTCTTGTTGTAAGCCCGGGCCACACGTTTCTGATAGCACTGACCATGACAGATAGCATTGAACCGCTTTTCATCGATCAAGGTCAATTGCTCATGGCGCTGCTTCTTCCAATCAGCCTCCTCCAATTTGGCTTCCATGAGGATTCGTAACGAAGGAATTTCAACCTCGGCTGGTAATACAGCCTCCATTCCATACATGAGTGAATATGGCGTTGCCCCAGTTGATGTCCGGATAGAAGTCCGATACGCCATTAATGCATAAGGCAACTTCTCATGCCAATCGCGATGCCTTTCAGTCATTTTGCGGATAATCTTCTTCAAATTCTTGTTTGCAGCTTCTACCACTCCATTCATCTGAGGCCTATAAATGGCGGAGTTGCGGTGTCTGATCTTGAACTGCTCGCATAGTCCATCCACCATGTCATTGTTCAGATTCTTGGCATTGTCTGTAATAAGCGTTTCGGGCACTCCAAAGCAACAGATGATGTGATCTCTCAAAAAATTAGCAACCACCTTCTTCGTTACATGTTTGAATGACTCCGCTTCAACCCATTTGGTAAAGTACTCAATTGCCACTAATATGAATCGATGTCCATTTGAGGCAGGAGGATCAATTGTACCAATCACGTCCATACCCCACATTGAACAGGGCCACGGGGCGATCATACTATGCAACTCAGTGGGTGGAGCGTGTATTACGTCACCGTGTATTTGACATTTTATACATCTCCGGACAAAGTTTATACAATCACGCTCCATAGTAAGCCAGAAATATCCGGTTCTCATGATTTTCTTTGCTAGCAAATGGCCATTCATGTGAGGTCCACAAACACCACTATGAACTTCTTTCATCATATATTGAGCTTCATTTTCATCGATGCACCTTAAAAGGTTCAAATCTGAGGTTCTTTTATACAAAACTTCTCCATTCAAGAAAAATTTTAAAACCATTCTACGCAGAAAACTCTTGTCCTTGGTACTCGCATGCAGAGGGTAAGACCCAGTTTTGAGGTACTCCTTAATATCATTATACCACGGAATATTGTCAGAGGACTTGTCTACAACCCAACAGTGGGCAGGCTTGTCTTGAAATTGAATCCGGATTGGTTCGATCTTCAACTCATCTGGATACTGGATCATAGAAGCTAAGGTGGCCAAAGCATCGGCAAATGCGTTTCGGGCTCGTGGGAGATGTCTAAATTCCAAAATTTGAAATTGCTTGGCCAGAGTGAGCAAACTACAATGGTAGGGCAGAATTTTTGAATCTTTGGTTATCCACTGCTTCAAGGTTTGGTGCACGAGCAAATCTGAGTCACTGAAAGCTACCAACTCCTTGATCTCCATTTCTAAAGCCATTTTGAGACCAAAAATGCAGGCTTCATATTCAGCCATGTTGTTTGTACAAGCAAATTGCAATTTGGCAGCGGCAGGGTAGTGCTTTCCTTCGGGCGAAACCAGAACAGCTCCAATTCCAGCTCCGAGCGAATTTGAAGCTCCATCGAAGAAAAGCCTCCATTCGGGGCTTTGCTCACTTATATCGTCTGTGGCGCCTACAAATAAGACTTTCTCATCAGGGAAATAAGTATGAAGTGGTTGATAATCATCGTCCCTTGGATTCTCCGCCAGATGATCAGCTATAACTTGCCCCTTGACGGCCTTCTGTGAAGTGAAAATAATATCGAATTCCGAGAGAATTATCTGCCATTTAGCTAGACGTCCAGTTAGCATTGGCTTCTCCAAGAGATACTTCAAAGGGTCAGATCGGGAAATAAGATAAGTGGTATGGCTCAACAGATAGTGTCTCAGCTTTTGAGCTGCCCAGGCTAATGCACAGCAACTTTTCTCGATGAACGAATAATTAGCCTCATACTGCGTAAACTTCTTGCTTAGGTAGTAAATGGCTTGCTCCTTCCTTCCGGAGTCATCGTGTTGCCCCAGAACACATCCTATTGCTCCGTCGAGCACAGATAGGTAAATTATCAATGGTCGGCCCGGTTTGGGTGGCACCAAGACTGGAGGCTGCAGCAAATAATCTTTAATCTTGTCAAAAGCTTGTTGGCACTCCTCATTCCAGTACAACGGTACATTCTTTCTCAATAATCTGAATAACGGCTCGCATGTGGTCGTTAACTGGGCAATGAATCTCCCAATAAAATTGATCTTTCCTAAGAAGCTTTTCACGTCCTTCTGAGTTTTCGGCACTGGCATATCTCGAATTGCTTTGATTTTTGCCGGATCTATCTCTATGCCCCTTTTACTAACAATGAAACCCAACAATTTACCAGCTGGTGCCCCAAAGGCGCATTTTGCAGGATTTAGCTTCAAATTGTACTTTCGCAGCCTTTCGAATAGCTTCCTCAAATCAACCAAATGGTCTTCCGCCCTTTTAGACTTGATTATGATGTCATCCACGTAGACCTCCATCTCCCGGTGGATCATATCATGAAATAGGGTAGTCATGGTTCTTTGATAAGTAGCTCCGGCATTCTTTAGACCAAACGGCATCACTCGGTAGCAAAACGTGCCCCAAGGGGTGATAAAGGCAGTCTTCTCCCTATCCTCCTCCGCCATCAAAATCTGGTGGTATCCAGCGAAGCAATCACAAAAGGATTCAATCTCATGCCCAGCGGTATTGTCCAGGAGAATGTGAATATTTGGCAGTGGAAAATCATCTTTAGGACTGGCTTTATTGAGGTCTCTATAATCTACACAAACTCGCACCTCTCCATTCTTTTTTAGAACAGGGACTGGATTCGAAAGCCAAATAGGGTAATGGGAAACAATGATAATGTTGGTTTTGAGTTATTTTTCAATTTGTTCTTTTATTTTGAGGCTCATATCTGGTTTGAATTTTCGGGGTTTTTGTTTGACGGGTGGAAAAGTAGGGTCTGTGGGCAACTTATGCACTACCATATCAGTTGAAATGCCAGTCATATCATCATAGGACCATGCGAATACATCCTGGAACATAGTCAAAAATTCAAGCATCTCCTTTTTCTGCCCCTCATTCAAATGAATACTAATTTGCACCTCCTTAACTTCATCTTTAGTGCCAATGCTAACCTTTTCTGTTTCTTCCAGGTTCGGTTTTGGTTTTTCCTCATATTGTTCAAAATCCTTTGCAAAAGAATCGAATACCTCCTCATTATCACTCTCGCTTTGGAGCTCGGATTCGCAGACCTCCAAGTCGTGAGTGATATAGAGATTGTCATTATCGAATTCCAGAATAGTGATATCCAAAGGGTCAAATAGTTTTATTTTTGGCCATCTGAAAGAATTAACGAATATGGGGTACTAAGCAAACAAATATACAACAAACAAATGAACAAGCAATATGACAGAAATATGAACAAATGAATAAACAAATCAATATGACAAGAACAACTTGTGTATTTTCATAAAACCTTTGATTGAAAGCGAAAACAAAAGAAAGCAAGCAGAAACACAATGAAAACTTAACAATATTTCCACGTGCAAACTTTAGCCAAAGGTAAAGATGCTTTCATTAGCTATTTACAGATGCAAAAGTATTTTCATGAATTCGCATGAATGACAAACCCCCTTAGGTTTACCGAAACTCCTTCCGAACGGGCAGAAACTCGGTTGTCCAATTGGAAATTGATCCTTCGGGAATGTCGGGAAACTCGGCCTCATCTGAGCAATTGCCTTCAAATGTTGCCTCAACGAACAATTGGGCCAAACTAGCTTCGACTCCGTCAACTGGGTTACTTTCTGATGTGATCACCTCGGTTGGTCGTGGAAAAGTATAACGCAGTGGTGGGATTTCAAGGGCCTTTTGCCTGCCTTCTTTCTCTGCCCTCTTGCGTTCCTTCATTTCTTTGATGTCTCTAGCGGTTGGTCGGAAACCCAATCCGAATGAATCCTTCTTCTACACAATTTCCACTGGCTTCAGAATTCCTTGTAGATCACGTCCCAGCCCTTTGTCAAACTCATATTCTCCACGTATCATTTCCTTGGCCATCATGACACTGGCCTTTGACAGAGCTTGTTCCTCCTTTTTTTATCCAGCTTACGGAGACGATATCG
>NW_020861909.1:0-19378 GCF_003713205.1 Coffea eugenioides
GATCTCTATGGCTTAAATTACCTGTCTTTTGACAATTTGCACATGATTTACAAAATAAGTATGCATCACTAAACAAAGTTGGCCAAAATAAACCACACTCTAAAACCTTTCTTGCAGTTCGCTTAGGGCCAAAATGTCCACCACACGCATATGAGTGACAGAAAGATAAAATTGATGGAACCTCTTCTGTAGACACACACCTGCGAATAATTTGATCAGAACAATATTTCCACAAGTATGGTTCGTCCCACACATAATATTTAACATCACTTTTAATTTTTTCCTTTTGAGCTCTAGACAAATCATTAGGTAGCGTTCTAGTAACCAGATAATTCACTAAATCAGCATACCAGGGAGTTGTCTTTTGAACTACAAAAAGATGCTCATCTGGAAAATTATCCTTCAAGGGAGCAGGTCCTTCACTATTGATCAAACGACTGAGATGATCAGCAACCATATTTTCGGCACCCCTTTTGTCTTTAATTTCCAAATTAAATTCTTGCAATAGGAGAATCCACCTTATAAGTCGTGGTTTGGCCTCTTTCTTGTTGAGCAAATATTTCAAAGCTGCATGGTCAGAATAAATAATGACTTTAGTGCCAAGTAAATAAGAACGGAATTTTTCTAAAGCAAAAACAATAGCTAAAAGCTCCTTTTCCGTAGTCGAATAATTGCACTGGGCACCATCCAAGGTCCTCGAGGCATAATAAATGACATAAGAAGCTCTGCCCTCTTTCTGGCCAGGTACTGCACCAACAGCAAAGTTGCTGGCATCACACATTATCTCGAAAGGAAGACTCCAGTTTGGTGGTCGAACCACTGGTGCTGAAGTCAATGATCCCTTGAGCGTGTCAAATGCACTCTTGCAATTATCATCAAAATGAAATACCACATCCTTTTGAAGTAATTTGCATAGAGGATGGGATATCTTTGAAAAATCTTTGATGAAACGCCTATAAAAACCTGCATGGCCAAGAAAAGAGCGAACTTCCCACACACTTGCAGGGTAAGGTAAACATTTGATAATTTCTACCTTAGCCTTATCTACCTCAATTCCTTTTGCAGATACCACATGGCCTAAAATTATGCCTTGGTCCACCATAAAATGGCATTTCTCATAATTTAAAACAAGATTAGTCTCAATGCACCTTTTAAGAATTTTTGTGAGGTTAGTTAAACATTCATCAAAAGAATTACCATAGACAGTAAAATCATCCATAAACACTTCTATGATATTCTCCACATAATCAGAAAATATACTAACCATACACCTTTGGAATGTAGCAGGCGCATTACAAAGACCAAAAGGCATTCGTCTATAGGCAAATGTACCAAAAGGGCAAGTAAATGTGGTTTTCTCTTGATCTTCAGGCGCCACTGGAATTTGTAGAAAACCTGAAAAACCATCAAGACAGCAATAATGAGATTTTCCTGCCAACCTTTCCAACATCTGATCAATAAAAGGCAATGGAAAATGATCTTTACGAGTTAATGCATTTAATTTTCTAAAATCGGTACAAACTCTCCACCCATTTTGAACTCGAGTGGGCACTAACTCACCTTTAGGATTTTCAATAACAGTAATTCCTGTCTTTTTAGGAACTACTTGAACAGGACTTACCCACTTACTATCCGAAATGGGATAGATTATACCTGTGTCAAGAAGTTTTAAAACTTCTTTCTTCACTACCTCCATCATTGGTGGGTTCAATCTCCGTTGAGCCTCTCTCGAAGGCTTAGCACCATCTTCTAACAAGATGCGATGCATGCAAGTGGCTGGACTTAATCCTTTTATGTCAGCCACTGTCCATCCTATTGCCTCCTTGTGGTCCTTCAACACCCGAATTAGTTTTTCTTCCTCTAAAGCAGTCAATTTACTGGAAATTATTACTGGGAGTGTATCTCCATCTCCCAAGAATGCATACTTTAAATTATCCGGTAACTGCTTTAATTCCACCTTCGGGGCTTGCACAATAGATGGCAAAAGCTGTGAATGAGACAGAGGTAATTCCAAGTAAGACACATTGGAAAATTCTGGGCAAAGAGAATTCAATTCAAAAATAACTTCCTGCAATTCAAAAGGAAAAACAAACTTCCCTTTTATCTTTTGCAAATTTTCCTGACAGAGACCAGTAGAAATAGCAACCTTCAACGCATCGTCATTATTAAATTCAAAATTTTGCTGCGCCAAAGAATCAATTACATCTATAACAAAAATTGAATGAGATTCACCAGGATATTTCATGGCATCATAAATATTAAATTTAATAACATCACCATCAAATTCCATAGTCAATGTGCCAGTGAAAACATCAATTTTTGTTCTAGCAGTTTTCAAAAATGGTCTCCCTAACAGTATTGGAGATGAATTAGAATTATCATCCTCCATATCAAGCACATAAAAATCTGCAGGAAAAATCAAATTATCAATTTGCACTAAAATATCCTCCAAAACTCCATCAGGATAGGCATTTGATCGATCAGCCAGTTGAATTATTACGCCCGTCTCTTTTAAAGGCCTAATGTTCATCAAATTATAAATAGAACGAGGCATAACATTTATCGAAGCACCCAAATCCAACATAGCTTTTTCAATTTTAATATTACCTATTTTGCAAGGGACAGTAAACATACCTGGGTCCTTGCATTTAGGAGGCAATTTTTTCTGCAAAACTGCCGAAACATTTTCTCCCATATGCACTTTCTCGTTTCCTTTCAACTTTTTCTTACCAGTGCATAATTCCTTCAAAAATTTAGCATATCTAGGAATTTGCTTAATTGCATCTAAAAGAGGGATATTTACCTCAACTTTTCGAAAAGTGTCCAAAATCTCCTGTTCGTGCTCTTGCTTTTTGGACTTTGCCAGTCGACTAGGAAATGGAGGCGGAGGTGTAACCACTTGTGTTGATTTTTCTCCAAAATCTGGTTGTTCCAAGGCTCTAGGTTGAGACACATTCCCCTCTTTTTCGAGCTCTTCCTCGATTGCTTGTTCAGAAATTTTCTTGCTCGGCTCAGGCAACTCTTTGCCACTTCTTAATGTGATGGCACTAGCATTTTGCTTGGGGTTGACAATTGTCTGCGAAGGTAGCTTTCCAGATAATTGGGATTCCAATCTATTGACTGTGGAAGCTAACTGGCTCATTTGATTCTCCAAATTATGAATGCTAGTTTTCGTCTCCTGTTGAAATTGTTGAGTGTTAGTAGCCAAAGATTTCACAATATCCTCAAGTGACATACCTGATTTAGGAGCAGGTTGTTGCTGTGAAAGTTGAGGTCTAGGTTGATATTGTGACTGATGTGAAAATCCTGGTGGCCTTACTGCATAATTAAAATTAGGATGATCCCTCCATCCTGGATTATAGGTGTTTGCATAGGGATCATACCGTCTCTGAGGTGGTCCTGGAAATCCAACTGCATTAGCCTGCTCAGTCGAATCATCTTGGAGTGTGGGGCACATATCTGTTGGATGACTCGAACCATAGCAGATTCCACATGTTTTCAATTGCTGCATTTGTCCTATAGCTAACTTTTCAACCAAAGAAGTTAGACAATCTAATCTTTGCTCTATTGTAGAATTACTTACCTCATTGACTCTACGAGTCGTGTTATCCTGCCTGTCTCCAAATTGTTGAGCATTTGCAGCCATACTCGATATCAAATTTCTTGCCTCCGTGGGTGTTTTATTCACTAAGGAGCCCCCACTGGCAGCATCAATAATTCTTCTGTCAGTTTGGGACAGACCCTCATAAAAATACTGGATGAGGAGTTGGTCAGGAATTTGATGATGAGGACAACTAGCACATAGTTGCTTGAATCTTTCCCAATATTCATGTAGAGTCTCTCCATTGAATTGTCGAATTCCACAGATGTCTTTCCTAATGCTTGCAGCTCGGGATGCAGGAAAGAATTTTTCTAGAAAATGCTTCTTCATGTCTGTCCATGTGGATATTGACCCAGAGGGCAGATAATAGAGCCAATCCTTAGCTTTATCGGCTAAGGAAAATGGAAAGGCTCTTAATTTAATTTGCTCCTCTGTGACTCCCTGAGGTTTCATTGTCGAGCAAACCACATGGAATTCTTTGAGATGCTTGTGGGGATCTTCACCTGGTAAGCCATGAAAAGAAGGAAGTAAATGGATTAGTCCAGATTTTAACTCAAATGCAACCTCTAATGTAGGATAAGTAATGCATAGAGGCTGTTGATTTAAATCTGGTGCAGCCAATTCTCTCAATGTCCGTTCATTAGCCATGGTGCTATCTATCTCTTCCGTCTCACTAAATGAATCCACAAAATCTACTACTGAATTATGTCCAGTAGATGAGGAGGATGCCTCTGCTCGTTCTCTTGTTGCTTTTCTCAATGCACGAGCAGTTTTCTCTATCTCAGGATTATATTGCAGTTCACCTGTACGAGAAGATCTAGGCATAAACCAGTAACAATAAAAATAAAAATAAAAAATAAACAAAGAAAATATAATTCAAAGAAAATAAATTTATTTTGACACCAAGTCCCCGGCAACGGCGCCAAAATTTGTTGGGTGTCAAACCAGCAAAAATAAAATTCCTACTCTTAAGTCACGAATTAAGTCCACTATGGTACTGGAGCAGGGACTTAGGCTGTGCAATGGGTTACTAGCTTCACCCTGGTGCCAGAGTTTGCTTGATCCGATATACCAAAGTGTATTAATTACGTGAAAGACAAAATTCGAATATAGCAGCGAGCAGGGTCGAATCCACAGGGACTTGGGAATTTATTTTGAATGAATGTAACATTAAATAAAAATGGGGGAAGTTGATATGGAACTGTCTAATTTAATTGCTCAAATTAAAAATATAAAGTAAATTGACGGAAGGAAAATCTCTAGTCAAAGGTATAATCTCCACTTATGGTTCGAATCACTGATCACAGATGCAGAGATAAAATCTTTCATTTACAAATAAACTGGTTATGGTTGTCAACAAGCTCTGACAACCTGCCTAACCTTACTGATTCGATAACCACAACAAGCTCTGTAGTTATTGCCCTAGCCAATTAAGCAGTCCTAAACACGCTCTTAGGATTTAACCTATTGACAGCATTAATCATTAGACTGGCCACCAATTATAACCAACAAACACACACGCTCGGTTTATTTAGGCTATATCATATATTTCCGCAACAACGACTCAAAAGTTTCTACTACAATTGAATCATATCACTTGCCACATGCACTAAAATTACCCAACAATTACGGATTGAGCACTCTTAGATGGCTGTTAATTACTCACACAATTAAACAGTGATCAAGTATTTAATTGCAAGAAATAATCATATGCATAAGTGAACAGGAAATATATAAATACTTGCAAATTAAAGAACGTAGGGAAATCAATTCGATCTCACAGTTTTGTCGAACCAAAGCTTCGATTTAACCTCTGACTAGATGAAGAAATTAGCCACTCCTCATAGTTGAATTGCAGCCAAAAGTACTGGATTGCAAAGGCATTGCGTTTTTACTAGAAAGCAAGGAATAAAAGATGTTTTTCCCGTTGGGGAATATTGTCGAACACCTGGCGTGTGTCAGAGGCCAGTCCAGAGAAAGGAAACTAGAACTAAACTAAAAAAGCTAAACTAGAGGTCCCCCCTTGCTTCTGTACGTCCTCTCCTTAAAAAGCCAAAAGTAAGATGACTAAAAGCTATCTCCGGTGGTCCCCACACATGTGGACAAAGTCTCCAAAATTACTCCTTCTTCCAAGTCTCTCTACGTTGCTTTCTTTTAAGAGCCCAAATGACTTATAGCTTTGTGGTCCCCACCAATCCAAGGCCTAAGGATTGAAGCCCTTAGAAGTCTCCATATTCTCCATAAAGTCCCTCCTTTTTGGTAGTTTTCTGCTTCATTCCTGAAATTAAGTCCCGATACCAAATATGAGTAAATATCAGCAATTAACACAATATTTGTCAGGGATAGAAGGGAAAATTAATAATTAAAATACCAACAATTAACACCCTATCAATGTCTGGGATTGAATTTGGTACACAATTTTAGAAAAAAATTGTGATAAAATAAATTAGTCTTACACTTGTTGGTTAAATGTAATATGTATGCATTTATTACACTTGAATGTGTGTGTATATATGTATGTATATATGCATGTATGTATTTGCGTATCATATGGTTACTAAAAATTAGTATCTTATTCTTGCATGTAAGTAGGTATGTATAATTTAAAAAAACATTCATATTTCATGAATTTTAAAAACAATAATACTTTTTAGCTATCCTATAAAATATTTAATACATTTCAGTGTATCATAGATCATGAATAACACTTCAATCTTAAAAAAAAGGTTTATAAAATTTGTGTAAGAATAATGGCATATCCTTCAAGTTTTATACAAAATAAAAAATGATGTCTGTCATTTGATATATTTACATAAATTAAATAATATTATAAAAATTTAATTGATTAATGTCTCATATACGCATAAAGAGTTAAAGTTGGTATTAATATGGTGTAATCTTTGAAAATCACTAAAAATTTAATTGAATTTTTTGATTTAAACACATTCACACTATTCACATATGAATTTATATACATAATCTTCAAGAACTCGTATCTCTCCATTGAATTTTTAATCGTACTTTTAAATAAAGATTTACATATAATTTTCCATATTGTACCCATTTTGTCTATATTTTACTAAAAAAATTTGTATTTGTAGTTTGAGTACATACATTGCAATGCATAATGGCCACAACATGCATTGCCACACCATGGTTCTCCAATTATCCATGTCAATTGCACCAAACAATTTTTATTGTGATGTAGTATAACAGAACAAATGAGCATACGGATAAAACAACAAAAATTTGACACTAAAACTTTGTGTTGTACCATCAATCTCATCCATCTAGCTTCAAACCAAATGCGTATAAACCATTAATTGTATCTTGCAACTAGCAACTAGCAACTAGTTTGGTAATAGTAGAGAGTCTAATCCCTGACTCTTAGAATCAGGAGGGATAAGCATATGCAAAAAGAAGTTGATCCAGGGTAAGGCAATTTTTGTTCTCCTAAAATGTCAATGGGAATTGGAAGAACTATAAGTTTCTCATTTCAATCCTTTTCATTAGAAATATTTTCATTACTTTGATAAGCATTAATTATATAAAATTCCACATGAAATGTTCTAGTGAACGGAAGTACGTATCCAAAGTTTTATAGAAGGGAATGGTAAAGAAATTAATAGTAGTAGGTGAAAAGGAGAGAGAATGAGTGGGAGAAAGGGAGCGTAAGTGAGAAGTCTCATATTCGAGACCTCTCACTTATACTAAAAAAAATTTAAAAAAAAAAAGAAGAAGATGAATGGTGATAGATTTTGAGTTACATTCAACATAGCATGGAGTAGGGAATTTTGGAATAAGGGGGCTGTATACTTGAAGAGTACATTTCACATTAATGTTGTTCATTGGGTTTAATGAGTTGGATTTTATCAAGTTCAAACTCGGCTCATAAATAAGATAGGATTTTTGAGCTTTTAGATTTCAAGTTGACTCAGGCTCATACTTAACCCACAAAATTATAGAACTTCATGCTTAAATCGGACTTGGTCTAAGCTCACAATTTGATACATATTTATTTATAATATATATTTAATATTTGTGTATTATTATATAATTATCTATAAATTATTATTTTTTAAGTTATAATGTGCATAATATATTACATATATTATTATATATATTATACTTAAATATATAATTATTTAGACTAGGCTTTAATCGATTTGAACTTAATTAAAGTTTACACTCGATTCATATTTAATTTGGGCCTAAAATTTAGGCCCAATCTCTACCCGACTCAGTTATATATAAGGCTTAGCTCTATTGTTTGGGTCGAATTCAGGCTAGCCCGACTCCATTAAGATTCTTAGCTTGTAAATGTGGATTGAGGTTTTTTTTTTAATTGTTTGGGATTGAATTTGGTACACAATTCTAGAAAAATTGTGATAAAATGTACTAGTCTAACACTTGTTGGTTAAATGTAATATGTATACATTTATTACACTTGTATATATGTGTATGTATGTATATACTAGATGTATCTTGGTTGTGCCTTGCATAGCCTAAGCCCCCTAGTATTTTAATTGAACATATGGTAACATATCTTTTTTGTATACAATAAATAGAAATACAAGAGATATGTTACTATATATTAAGTCTGTAATTTCTCTTAAGCGAAATTGAAAAACCATATTATGATTATGGGAAATAGGTAAAAAAGGATCTATCAACCTTGAGGTTAATGAAGACAGTCAATAAAGAAAGTGCATGGTTAAGTACAATTGGGAAGAAAGAAATCTAATTTTCTATGCAACTTTGAGAAATGATTTATAGTACAACAGAAAGAGACTTTAATTGTTCATAAAAAGGAGTTGTTTAAATATAAGAGTTGGGTAAGCCACTAATTAAACAAAATTAATCAATATCCAAGAACTAAAAGTTTTTCATTAATTTGTAAAACTGGATCCTATAGTCATAAATTAGACAACACATAAAAGTAGTAGAAGTCCATATGATTAAGCAAAATGAATGAAAATCTTCTATTTTATCCCACATAGTAGTTCCTCTATCTTGGCCCATCAAGGGACAAGTGGGAAAATAAAAAAATGGGAAAAAAATCACAACTTCGTCAAAGGAGAGGTATGCCGAGTGTTAAAAAATTGGGGTATTATAGCAAACTCCCATGTTTTCTTATATAATAGGTAGAAAATCCATTGGGTTCAAAAAAGACAAGGGCGAGACTTATTTGGTTTGGCATGAACAAAGGAACAAAAAAAAGATATGCAAGGGGTAAGAAATATTAGAGTCATGCCACTTGTCAAGTTATTAGGAAACCAAGTAACAAGGAAGGGGGCAAAGAACTAAACTATCCTTTCTTCTCACATATAAGATATAAGATAAGACTAGCAGAATTCAAGTTGTGCCCAGCATAGCCCATGCCCATTTAAAATTTCAAGAACAATTAAGTGAAATCATTCTTTCCCTTAAAATCAATAGGAGGAGTCAAAGTAGAATATATGCCCACTTATGTATATTACTAAATATAAGAGTAAATCTTAATCATATGACTAAATACTAATTAGTTAACTTAACTATAACTATACTTGGACGTAAAATTTTAGTGGAAGTTGATATGTTAGAGTTTAGCTTACCAATTAAATTTGAAGTTCTTATATCCTTATAACATATAAGAAGATGTTTTGTGGGTTACTGTTCATTGCTTTTCATCTGCTTTCTTGAGGGCATTTTTGTGGTTCCAGCCTTTTGGTTGTTCTCTTTCTTGGAGTTGGTACAACTGATTGCTGCTTTTGTTTGGATAATATGTCTTTCCTATCCTTATTTCAAGCCTTAGCCAGATGTTAGTGGAAATTGGTTGTTCTGCAGCATTAATGAGATTTGATGCTCATTTCTATCAGCCAGCTCATTTGCACTCATATAGCTTTCTATTTTTGCTATCGGAAATTAGAAAATTCAGTGTTCTCTTCTGCGTGAACTACCAGAGTCATCAATTGGTTGCTTTTTTTGCTGCATGAACTATCCACAACTCTTCGCTCTATCCTGCTACCTTTGTAATTGCTTTGCAAAACTCCATATCTAGGTTCCGGTTCGTTTATGCTAAATCTTTATTTTCTATATTTACTCATGCTACAAATTGTAAACCATATTTACTATTACTCTTATGCTTGGTGTTAGCTTTGCATATTCGCTGTACAATGGTTTCGACGGACGCGCTTGCATATTCAATGGATAAGAGTACTGTTCGCAATCGAAGATTAAGAGAAAAATATACTTCCTTATCAGTGGAAGAAAAAGAAGCTCGTCGAGCTAAGCAGAGGAAAGCTTATCAAGAGAGAAAAGCAAGGAAAGCTGTTGCATCCACGTCTTCTATGAACCAATAGCAAACTAAGGGTATCTGATTCAGTTTAACTAGCTTAATGGTTGATTAAACCTCTTTATCTCTAAATTGATAGCAAACTTTTGTAATAAATATATAGACATGAAGAACAACATTTGAGTTCGCCTTTATCTGAAGTTTTTGAGTGTTTTTCTTTGATACCTTAACACTGGATTAAAAGAAATCTTTATGTCTAAATTCAAAACAAAATCTATAAGAAATGCATATCAATGGAGAACAGTTTCCAGTTACTATGGAATGTAAATTATCGAAACCTTCTAATTCAGGTGCACGACATCCAGTTTGTTGTGATTTACAGCAAAACAATGAACACAACAACCAACAAGGCATTACTATTAAACCATTTCGACAATAGAGCAGAGACAAAGAGGCTAATGTGCAACAATCTATTACTATCAAATCAGTTGTGCAACAACATAACAAAAGTAATTCTCTGTGTAAAAGCAATGCTGAATCAAAAGCCAAGCTGAAGAAGCATGTTTCTATATTTTCCACATTTGAACGTGGTATGCCTGGATCAAGTTGTTCCTTTTTTTTTTGCTCTTCTATATTTATGAATGCATTTTTCCATCTTATATTTATATAGGTTCTTCCTCAACACAGACACCAGTCTATAAATGCAGAAGAACCAGCAGACTAAACATTGCAGGTATGTCTTGTTATAATCCTACTTATCAGTCCATGTTTCATATAACAATTTCTATCTTTTGATTTGGCAGATGATCCTTCTATGTGTGACAACTGCTATAAATTCTTGCATGAAACAGTTGATGATCTTGCAGGTTAAGGTCCTTAATCCTATTTTCACAAATATTTGCTTTATGTTGTTCAGTTACTGAACTTGATTTATGTTTTTACATTCTCTTATTTGCCTGATCAGACATATCTATGACAGTACATCCTCAGCCAGTGGAAGACAATGCTTCTCATATCATGAAAAATCGTTGAAAAGGTATGTATATCTAAAATATATCTAGAAATGTTGCAGAATCTATATACTATTTATTAGCATTATAATTCTTTTAACTTCCTAACTGGCCATACGATTGCTTCATAGGCAAAAACTCAAGCCAAAGGAGATCAGATATCCGAGCAAAAAAAGCTTGCATGCAAAACAAAGGTGTCATTGCTGTTTCTTTATCTTATATCTATTCATATTCAAATATTTATAGTTGTTTCATATGCACATAAGATAGTGATAAAAATACTTTGTATTTCTATTATTCTACAGCATCTAAAAATACAGCTAGTGTAGATGCTCTGAATTTCATTAGGCATAATGCAGACCAGCTTTCTGATGCATTAGATTGTAAATATTGTGGAGCAAAAAAATTCTACTCGGAGACAGCAAACTTTTGTTGTTCTGATGGCGAAGTTCTGCTCCATGAAAATAAGCTACCTGATATCCTAATTGAACTTTTTACTGGTCAAAGTGAAGAAGCTATACATTTTCGAACCTATGTCAGAACCTATAATAGCATGTTTGCATTTACTTCCTTTGGCATTCACTATGACAAATTCCTCTGCAAGAGAACAAACGGAATCTATACATTCAAGATGCAAGGTCAAACCTACCATTGCATCAATGAACTAATACTGCATAGAGGATCAGGAATGTATCTTCAGCTTTATTTCCATGACACAGAACATGAGATTCAGAATCGATTAGCAACATCACAAAAAGTGCCCGAAAGTATTATAGTGAAGCTAATAGAAGTAATGAAAGAAAATCCATATGCTTGCTTCTTCAGGAGTTTGAGAAATCTCCTAAACTTGGACTCATATCAGATTGTATTAAAATCTCATAGCGACAGTGACCAGCGAGTGTTTAATAAACCACTTGTGTCTCAAGTTGCACCTTTATGGGTTGACGGAGAAAATGTTTATCAAGCCTATTCTAGACACATACAGATATATACTAAAGAAGGACACAACCACCGAGTACAATATTACTACGACTGCTATGACCTTCTTCAGTATCCGTTGCTTTTTCGATTCAAAGAAACTGGATGGCATCCAAGTATACAATGATCAGGGAGAGGCAATCCAAAAATGTGCAAAAGAAAGACTATGAAACACTCATGTACAACTATATTGTCTAGCTTTAAGTCGGCAGAAGGAATGATTGATCTTGAAGAAGAAGGTAACACACATATGCTATTGATTATATATAACTGTATTGAATTCTACTCATCTCTTCTTTGACAAATATTCTAAATCTTACAGTTTACAAGGCATATGAAAACTCCAAGGAGTATATATCCATGAGAGAGTATTATGCATATAAATTCCAGATGAGAAAAAAGATTGGGCCAAATATTTTAAATGTTGGAAGAGCTTTGCAACAGTACTCAGTTGACATGTACGTTAAAATAGAGATACAAAGACTAGATTTTTATAGAAGTAGATAGTAGCAAATACGTCGGGAGCAGCTACAAGAAATTATGGACGGTGTAGTACTGGGACAAAAAAATGGATTTCAAATTGGATAATGACTAATATTGCCTGCATCATTCATTGGAGGTCCTAGAAATATGAAAAAAATGGTATCTTGATTCTATGGCTTTGGTTCAGAAATTTGGGAAGCCAGATCTTTTTATAACCATGACCTGTAACCAATCATGGCTTGAGATTAAAGAAAATATGCTACAATCGGATGAAACTCAGAATAGGCCTGATCTTATTGCTCGTGTGTTCCATGCAAAGTTAGAAATTATGAAAGAAGAGTTATTCAAGAAACATATATTTGGAGAAGTAGCGGCATATACTAATGTTATAGAATTTCAAAAATATGGTTTGCCTCATGCTCACTTTCTAATTATCCTCAAGTCTGCTTTCAAACTCTATACAACGGAAGATTATGATCGTATAGTTTCTGCAGAAATACCTGATCAAGCACAAAATGAGCATCTATTTAGAATGGTTAAGAAGCATATGATGCACGGGCCGTGTGGTAAGAAAAAATCTGATAACGTATGTATGCAGGGTGCATCAAAGAAGTCTTACAAGAATAATTATCCAAAGGCATGGGTAGAAAAAACTATACACTCTCAAAACTCGTATCCAACGTACAGAAGAAGAAATGATGGAAAAAAAAATTTTGGTCCGAGGGCACTACTTAGACAACAGATGGGTAATGCCATACAATGCCTATCTATTAGCTAAATTCAACTGCCATATAAATGTAGAAATTTGCTCCACAATTAAGGCTGTAAAGTATATATACAAAGGTCATGGAAAGATCCATTTTCAAGTGAATTCTGATGATGGAGCAAATACTATTGATGAAATTAAGGAATATCAGTCAGCACGGTGGGTATGTGCAATTGAAGCGATGTGGAAGATATATAGATTCCACCTTTATGAAATACAGCTTGCTGTAATAGAGCTTCAACTCTACCTAGAAAACTTTCAATCTATATTCTTTCGACCAAATGATAGTCTTGACAATGTATTAAGTAACAATTTTGCATAAAGAACTATGCTGACCCAATTTTTTCGAATGGATGCTACAGATGATTTAGCAAAAAGCCTCAAATGTTCCTACAAAGTGTTCCCTGAGCACTTTGTGTGGTATCCAAGTTCCAAATCTTGGCAACCTAGGAAGAATTCTTTTGGTCCAGTAAAGAATTCAATTCATGGAATTGGACCCCCATAGAATTCAGATTCAATTCTAATTCTTTAAATGGAACAAAATCCAAATAACTAAATTGGAATTGAGGCTCCAGTTCCAATTCTAAACCCCAATTCCATGGGAAACCAAACATAGTCTGTGAGAAGTATAGGCTTTCTTTTGCCTACATGGATGACTTTTATGCAACTCATAATGCAACATATCCTACAAGCGCTACAACTTTTCACCGAAAGCAGTATTACAGCTTCCTTATTTTATCTGCATTAGGTCCTTCTGTGTATGACCCTGACATTGCCTCTATTAGGTGCTATATATTTGCACTTCTAATTAGCTCTTCTAATGCATCTTTACATGCTATGCAAACACAAATTTTCTTCATAGTGTTTCGCTCTGCAATGCAAGCTAATCTGTGTTGTTTGCTTCTGACAGAAGTGCCACACAATTATTTGAAGAGTATAGTACTCAAACTCGCTTAAATGATGACTAATGATACTGATTTTCTGACACAATACATGTAAGTCTACCTTGAAGCTTCTTATTAATTAACTCTAAATATTTTGGAACCATGCTGTTGCATGTAATCTTATACTAGTTGCTTTTGGTATGATTCATAGCCTCCAAATATTCCAGATTCCAATTTGTTGTGATTTGTTGCAGTTTCAACTCTCTCCTAACTTCAACTTTTATTTCTTTCCCTTTTTTCTTTTGCTTCTTTATGAGAGATTTTTTTGTAAAGTTACTTTATTAAGCAACCAAGTTAATGCAGCATCAAATATTTCACCAATAAGTTACTTATCAAGTTATAAGAAAATATGCAAATATTTACTAAATAACCTGTGATTCCCATATTAGTGTATTCAGGTACTTGCTAATGAACAACACGCTATGAGTAATTGCACCTGATCTTACTTGTTATAACCAATCTTGATACTGGAATCCACTCATACACTTCACTACCTTCCATTTTCCCACCAGTTGTCGAGCTTCCTACAGGCATTTTTATCCACACCTACGAAAGCAAAAAGCACGGCAAGTAACAAAGAGACAAAGCAGAATTAGCATCTACAAATCAAACTTGTGCGAAGGCTAAATTTGATAATAAGGATGGAGAAAAACCAACTCTAAAAACTATAATCATCAAAAACATCATCCAGTTTGGGAATTAAAAAACCAACTTTCAAAACTCCTGGCTCCACTAAAGAAACCAGAGAACTTGTACTCAATACATTGGTTTACAGCAGCTTATACCAGCTTATAGTCAAACATTTTCATCCTATCAAACATTTTATCTGCCAAAAGCGTATGCAGAGCATATGAAGCATACACATTCTGTTCTTTATGAAAATTCTTCTTTTGTCACTATTAAATGGTCAACTCTGCCAACCACAATGTAAAGAATCTGTCATGGCATTTCTTATGTCATTACGCCTGCTTCATACTTCTATATCACAGGTAATGACTTCTCAAACTTTTCAGTGGCCCTTATTATACAAGCACTATGCAGAATTCTACCATTACCCTTGAATTACACGCCTCCTTATGCACTTAACTGAATCACCTACTGAGAGCGCAATTTTATTTCTTTAGCTTTTGAAGAGCACAAAGGTAGAGACTACGATTTGTTTCCAGAAATTTTGATGAAGGAGGCAGTGGCAAGACTAAATGAACTTGCAGACGTATCAACCACAACCTCTTTCTGTTGGTTAAATTGCTCCCATGCAGGTTTTTATCATTACTCAGTAAAATGATAATTAAGTTTAGATAAAATAAATTCTTCAGTTTAATTTCTTTCTTTTGGGAGGAGTTACCTCATATGATTATATACCAGGATATGACCAAATGTTATATCAAATGTGTAACTGAAATATTCAACTAAATTGGTTAGCTAATGTTGCACATTTAAATTTATGTTTTAATAAGTATCACATGCCTCAGTTGATAAATTTTCTTTATATTGCGATACATGTGCAAATTCATTGAAAACAGCAGAATGTATAATGCATAATATACTAAGTAGGAAATCTATCTTGGGGCTATGAACTATAACCTTATTCAGTACCATGCAGGTTAGTGATGCAGATGAATTCGTCCATGGATAAAGCATGCTCATTTGAAAACGTAAGAGTTTATTTCATTCTTCTGCAGCATCAATGAGATTTGATGCTCATCTCTATCAGCTAGCTCATTTGCACTCATATACAATAGAGTCATTTCACAATAGCTTTCTACTTTTGCTATCAGAAATTAGAAAATCTAGCCTTCTTTTCTGCATGAACTAATAGAGTCACCAATTGATTATTTTTTTTGCTGCATAAACTATCCACAACTCTTCACTCTATCCTGTTGCCTTTGTAATTGCTTTGCAAAACTTTGTATCTAGGTTCTGGTTCCTTTATGCTAAATCTTTATTTTCTACGTTTACTTGTGCTACAAACTGTAAACCATATTTACTATTACTGTTATGCTTGGTGTTAGCTTTGCATATTCGCTGTGTAATGGTTTCAACTTATGCGCTTGCATATTCAATGGATAAGAGGATTGTTCACAATCAAAGAGATTAAGAGAAAAATATGATTTCTTATCAGTGAAAGAAAAAGAAGCTCGTTGAACTAAGCCGAGGAAAGCTTATCAAGAAAGGAAAGGAAGGAAAGCTGCTACATCCATATCTTCTATGAACCAACAAAAAACTAACGGTATCTAATTCAATTTAACTAGCTTAGTGGTTGATTAAACCTCTTTATCTCTAAATTGACAAAAAATTTTTGTAATAAATAGATACACATGAACACACACATGTGCATTCAATTTGAATCTGCTATTACTAAACAAAATATGCACATGCATGATTGATTACAGGTAACTTCTACAATCATTTGAAGGTAGTTGCTGTCTACTGGACCTCTAACCTTTAAAAGCCTTATACATCATTTTCTTCAAAGAGTTGACAGCAGAAAGCATTTCAAAAAATATCCAACTCTATCTAATGCTTCTACAGTAGACTGTAGTACACTCCCATCTAATGCTTCTGCACATCTCAACCCCACCTTTTGAACTAAAAAACACACAAAAAACAAATGAATACTATGCACACGTGAATCATATCTGATTAATTTTTACATTCAAATTTCTATCTATAAATACATACATAACATTACTCCCCGCATAACAAACAACATAAAGCAACAACAACTGCTCCTCCATAAACACTCTCTTGTACCAAACCATGAACAACACAAACCCTCATCATTCAACCTCTAGCCCAAACAATACAATCTCCCACCAACTACTAACAAATACAAAGCTCAGTAACATCCAAACAAATCCAAGTGTCCTTGAATTTGTCAACCATCTTATTTCTAAACAAAATATACAAACACTTGAACTTTTCCACTTGAAAAATGAAATCCTAACTTTCTTCACAGCATTTTACACCACACCAGCATGGATATCAACATTTGAAACTATTTTACAAACACATCAACCATTACAAGCACTCCAGGAACTTGTAGAGCAAGCTAAGGAAAATGTTCAGAACCAACTTCAACAAGCAAGTGCTCAATGCTAGCAGTTTTGACAAGCAAGGGGTCAAGCTGTTGCTTCAGCCTTTTCTTATCTACCTAAAATACTCCACCTCTTTTATATTTGCTGTTTTCATAATTTCCATCTTTATCTAACTTATTTTACCATCGCTATGTAATTTTTTTCCGCTTCACCAAGGCAATTTTACGCTGGTTCAGTCTGTTTCTGTTACAACTACAATGATTATAAATCTCATTCTCACATATAACTCTTATGGCAACACACATTCATTTGAACATTCACAAAAACACTACAAAGATATCCACCATTCACAATACAATACCTATACAACTGAAAGCTACACTACTGCCAACTAAATAAGCTACTCATAAGTCTGATTTATCTCAAAACAGCTTAAATAGCTCCCGCTTTTCTTTTGTGCGAAAGATTTAGCAAATAGCATCTCAAAAAGGCTTGAATAACTCCTATTATTGTTTCCTCTCAAACTGACCAGCACAACCTAGCCAATTAAAATTTTTAACTATAAGTAATTACAATCAACAAAATAAATTTAGAAATAACCAATATATTTTAATGTCTTCTCGAAAATACACAATACCTTTCAATCACTTTAATCACCAAAACTATCAGAAGATGGCAGACTAGGAAAGTAATACTTCTCTTCCAATACCTCAACCCTTATTTTTCTAGCGATCAACTCTAGAATTGGATAATTTCTTCCACTTCTGAAAACAGCCTCCAGAACTAAGCTCCAGTCATTATGCCTATAAAACTCTTTGAACAAGTCACATAGCTCATTTTTAAGCAAAATATTTGCAATTTGATGTCGAGCAACAAGTTCAGCCGGTCAATTGCGACATCCATGATCCATAGGATAAGCTACCCCACGTACAACTGCTAACTCATTTATCTCCTCCTCTATTTCTGGATAGTATGGCTGAATAGTTGGAAATCTAGAATTTGCACGTGCCATTTACAAAAGCTTTGCAGAAAACTAGAACGAATTGCACATAAAACTCTGTCTTTCACTCCCTATAGCTCCTTATTCTTATCCTCATAATACTAATACTTACACGTATCATATAACGACATTCTAGACTACTCTCACACACAATAAATAAAATATATAAAAAATATAAGCTAACTCTCTGATCCACATGAAAAGAAGAGAAAATACAATCAAAATGTGAAACTTCTAGGAATATGTGAAAGTTGATAAGCACTAAAGTACAAACTACAGATTCAAGATATCCACAAAAAACACTTCAAACACAACTAAACTCCTTAAACAGCCAGATAAACTCTTTAGACTACAACTAAATTCTCACCCAATACAAACTAAACGATATCAGCAACTAAATAATATCACTTAACTAAACTTCAATTTTATATCTGCCACTACAACTCAATTACCTCGAGTACGTCATTTCAATTGTACTCTACCACTTTTAACTTCTTTTTCCAAAAACACAATTCTGTCCTCTCCTTTTCCGTCATCGCATGCAACACTCCATGTTACAATCAGGTATGTAAACTTCAACTAACTATTATATCTCTTGACTATTATAACCACTGCTTAATCTTAGATTACCAAACTATTTGACTATTACATCTCTTGATATGCCTTCTTACTATATCTCATTGTATCTTTACTATAATTTGTGTTCATAACTTTCGAAATAATACAGGAAAATGACGGACCGCAACTTCTTAACTTTCACTGATCTTAAGCTAGAAACAAAAAATTGGACTGCAATAATACAAGTGGCTGAAAAACTGAAGCGACAAACTTCAAAAGCTAGAAATCCATGTCAGAAGATAATACTGGTTGATATTAAGGTATAAAAATTCATTCACATACTATTTTAGTAATTATACATAAATACTAACATCCACTTCTGATATCAACTTCTGATATGAATAGGGAAATAGCTTAAATGCTCTGATCTATGGCTCGGACATCAACTTTTTCAAAAGATTATTTATCCCAGGAAAAAGATACATCATCTCAAATGTTAGAATTCAATATACTGATGAACGCTACTACATCAAGGAAAACGAATGTAAAATGGATAATAGAGAATTCATCAATTGTCCGGGCAGTAGATGAACCAGAGCCACCAGCGTTGCCGCCTATCTTTGCATTTACCAGTTTTCAACAAGCTCCACCGCCATATAGATGACAACACTGAGATAAGTAAGCTTCTAAATATTACAACCATTTTTTGCTCAATCACTATTCTTA
>NW_020861910.1:0-6038 GCF_003713205.1 Coffea eugenioides
TTTTACGTTGTTGATGAAGTATCTTGCATTTTTGACCTGTTTGCACTCAAAACTGGGTTGAGTGACCTTCTGTGAAGTTGTAGCCCAGTCTTTTAGCTTCGAAATGGTGGGTCTTTCACCCTCATCCGATAATCGTAGTGCATTTGGTACTATTACCGCAAAGTAAAGTCAAAACCTGTTTTTTTTCAGGGCCAAAGTTAATTGCATGTTCGAATTTTCTGGTTGCTTTACTGTTTGTATATGTTTATGGAACCCTATTGGGGTCATATTTGGCATTGGTTTATGACTCGTTATCGAGTCTCCTTGTATTTGTTTGCATGTTTTAGGGATTGTTTTCATTCCGGTCATTTCCTAGCTAACTTTTGTACTTGTACTACTTTGAGCCTAGTGAACGGCTTTTGGGAAATGAGATGAATTTTGTGTGAGATGTTGAGACTGATTTGAGGAATTAAAGAAGCCATGATGGCTGGAAAATAGGTAAACACAAGGGATATGCTGCCAAAATTTTACTTAAAGGCTAGTTGGATTTACTTGTGATTTGAGCGAAGGGCTTTTGGGTTGTTTGCGCTTAGGTCTTCATGTTACCTTTTCGTTTCCAAGAAAATCATGTTTTCCACCCTTGCATTACTATTTATTTGGCAAGGCGTACGACGTGTAGTCGAGCCTCACTTGTGCATTCCGTTCACTCGATTTTGGATATGAAACCTTCAATTGGTTTATTTTGATTATTTTAGGCTTTCTTGGCGATTAAAGCCAATCCGAAGTGAAAACTTTTGAAGTATCTGTACTTGAATCGGTGAGTGTACCACTCCCCTCCATTGCTGTTTAACTTGATTTCTGCTCTGCAATCTGTTTAATTTGTTTGAGACGAGGGTGTACTTTATCACACTCGTTCTCTTGTCTGTTCATATGCCAATTTACTATGCAAAATTTGAATCTGTTATCTGTGTCTGCATCTGTTCGTATTTCTGTGACCTATGAGCTCAAATCCTGTGGCTAAGTTATTCGAGTCGGGCCGGCAAGGGCCTGGACGATTAGATAACGAACCACGGTAGTCTGTTTTGGGATCTTTGGGTATTGAGACCCTTGATTCCGGTATACTCGAGTATTACCATTTCTGTTCATTTACGGTGAGCGGGCCCGGTAAAGGGGTGTTTGGTTAACGGGATTCGGTGTAAAGTGGGGTCTACGGACGTTGGTTCTATATACGTTGACGGAGAGTCAACCGGCTTGGATCAAGTACTGCGCTGGAAAGCTGGCTCCTGAGAGCCACCTGTATCCTTCCTATGTGAATCATTAGTTACTTTACTTTACATCTGGCATGTGTATCTGATTTGTTAAGTGTGAAATGCCATGATTTTTCTGCTATATGTTTGGTACCTCATTGAGCGCAAGCTCACCCCTTTCTGTTCTTTTTTTTTATTTTCCTTACAGGAAAATAAATACTTTTGGACTGGATTTGACAAATGGCTGCCAAATTGAGCTAGTTGAACATATCTTTTGTATAGCTCATGTATTAAAATCCTAAATGTACTTTTGGGAACTGTTTTCCTTTTGATTTGGCAAACCAGACATGTATCCACTTTTGAATACTTTTGTATGCCACTTTGGCTTGTAAATGCTAAGTTTCAAGATTGGAATGTTTGCTTGGTATTTGGTTGGGTTCTGACGGGTCGGTTACTATTCATAGCCGACTTCGATTTTATTTTTTTTGTAATTTTAACATTTTGATTTGTTTACCCGCGTTGGTAAGTTTCGGGATGTATTAGTTCGTTCTATACCGAACCGTTAGTCCTGGCGAGAGCTGGGCAGGCGGTCCGCCGAACCCTTTGGTTCGCCTTAGGGTAAGGTGGGGCTGTCACATTGAGCATGAAATCAAGGCTAGGGAAATGGAAGTTTTTCTCTCTTTTCTTGTCTCTTAAATTCGGCCAAAATGAGGGAAAAATGATAGAATTTTGGTGAAATATTCAAGATAAATACTAGGGAGGTCTTTGGTCAAAGGTTGTGTTGTTTGCCAACACTTAGCATCCCCCAATTTTTTCTTTCTTTTCCTTTTCTTTAGTCAATAATGATGGCTAACTTAAGGATTAATTTAGGAAGGATTAGATGAAATAAAAATAAGGAGATTAGGGTAAGAAAGTATTGGTCAAGTGGGGTACTCAATCGGAAGCAAACGGTGCACGTCGGTTCAAGCCTATTTTTTTTAACTCTTTGTACTTGTATTTTTTTACTTATGGTTCACTATCTTATTATTATCACTTCTAATCACACACTTTTTCTTATCTAAAACTCACTCTTAGCCAACAAATTTAATACACACACATCTCACCAAATGATCAGACGGCCAAAATACGCGAAAACCCTGATATATGCTAACTATAAAACTAAAGGTACAACCCTTGATTCTATGATTTATTGTAACTATTGAGGGAGTAAATGAGTAGTAAAGATGTTATAAAGTAATCTAATCAAAATAAGAGGAAATTTTAAGAAAATATGAGCAAATTTTCCAGTCGTCACACTCTCTCCTCCTTAAAAGAATTTCGACCTTGAAATTCATACATGTATTCATAAATAACTGAGGGAATTTTCCTTGCATGTCCGTTTCTAGCTCCCAAGTCTCACCGTAGCCAAAATTTAGCTAAACAATCGAAAACACGAATCGTACCTTCTACCACTGTAGACGGATTAGACACCCTCATTGGCTCCATAGCTATCAATTCAGGAGCAAATTTTGATAATTTGGTGAACTGAGGTTCATACTCACATACACTTAAGCCTCTTTGATGTAGCCTAATGAAATCATCCTCCCTTTTCCTCTTAGATTAATGGTGGAAGATATTTCTCGTGAAACTCTCGCCTACCGTCCATACTTCTTTTGAAAATAGACTATATAGGTATAAGCAAAATAAAGTAGTTATAAAGTTCGATAAAAGCATTTTCAAATCATAAAACGAAAAATAATAGAACACATTGAAAATAACATACTTTCTTTATATATATATCATAGCAATTCACATATCCTATGGGACATTAACCCCAGGTATTGCTCAAACACTACACTTAATCAAAACTCAAAGAAGTACAACTTGGTATGTACACTTGAATATCTTCAATATCTCAAATCTCACTAATATCTTTTCTTAACAAAATTCACTCCCTTGGCTCAAATTCAACCATTAAAACAACCAAGAATCTAAGGCAAGTAAGTTCAAATAAGAGCTATAAAGACAAGTAAAATTTCAGGGTCTCACACTCTCACCCTGTAGACACCAAATTTTTAAGGTATTTTGTTTACTATTAATTTTATTTTTTGATTAATTTCATTTACTTTTAGTCTTTTATTTTTAAGTCATTTTTATCATTTAATTAAACTTTAATCATTTAATCATTTAATTTTTATTTTGTTTGTTTCGATTCTAGGTTTTTGAAAAAAAACGGAAAAAGAAAAAGAAAAAAGGAAAAGTCAATCAAAGGGACAAGAATAAGAAACATAAGCCTACTTTGGGGTTTGAAATCTTGGCCTTTCAAGTTAGGTTTAGTCTTTGGAGGTGCCTATAAAAGGGAAAATCGCCAATTTAGTCCCTAAACTTTTTTTTTCCGTCAATTTAGTCCCTATATATTATTTCTAGCCAATTGGATCCCTAAACCTATATATCGGTTCCAATCAAGGATCTTTGCAGCGGCGCCACCGTATAATTTCCATTAGGTTCATAATCGTGCAATACAAAAGGGGCATTTTAGGGAATTCCATTCTGGCGCCTTTTCCAATTAAAAAGTAAATCGATGTAAAGCCCAAATCTAGGTACTACCTCTCTTGCACCAAAGAGAGCTGTCCAATTTTTGCAGACCCGCGTAGAAAAAGCACTGTAATTCAATGCATTCGAGAAAGAATTGGGACAAAGCATCCTCAAGCTCAGCCAGTGATCAATTTATTAACACCGTCAAAGGATCAAATGGTTCAGAAACAGGAAACTCGATTTATGAAGGAAACGAGAAATACTACAGTGGAGACAACATCGTGCGATGCTATTGCCAAGAACAATGCCGAATTGTGACTGCTTGGACAGAGGCAAATCCATCAAGAAGGTTTCATGGTTGCAGAAATTATGGGGTAATTTTTTTGTATGTGCATAAAGTTTAGAATTTGTTAAAATATTTCTTGTCTTTTAACTATGAAATGGTGGTAAATGCAGAAACGTGGTGCTTGCAGATTTTTTTTGTGGTATGATCCACCCATACCCCAAAAGATGAAAAATATAATGGGTGCACTTTTAAGGGACCTGAGAAGTGTTGAGAGAGAAAACGCAGCATTATTGATTGAAATGAACAAGTTGAAGGCAAAAGTGAAAATATTGTTTATAATTTGTATCTGTTTTGGCGTTTTACTTGTTTTTGTACTTGGAGGCAAGGAAAGGAAGAAACAAGGTTTGCTGGAATTGAAGATGTTGCAGTAGTTTTGAAGAATGTATGGAATTGTATGGTTCATCTGTACTTTAAAATGAAGTAAATACAATTGAGTTTTCATCTATGTTTGACTCTGTTTTGCTTCTGGATTTGTTATTACTCTGTTTTGCATCTGGATTGCTCATGTAAGTTTCTGTGACAAGTTCAATGTTATGCTGACAATGCTGACTGAAGTGGAAGAATTGCAGAAGTGATGGCCATTAAAAAATTGGGTAAACAACAAAAAAGCCCCCTGTGGTTAGGCAATCATACATAAAAACCCCTTGTGGTTTCATATCATACCAGTCGATACCCCGTGGTTTGAATTAACCTGAAAAGTGGACGGAAATCGTCAAATATTCGGCGTGTGTCTTAAACGAACTGCAAAGGCGCGTGCATATGCGAAAAACAGATTTCCACCACAAACTTTCACCTGATATGCCTATTTTAGCCTTCACTCTTTAATAATAAGAGACCAGCTTCCGTTTCTTCTGAGTCTTCATTCAATCTGTTTCCAGATTATTCATTAACTACTGTAGACACCAAATTTTTAGTGTATTTTTATTTACTGTTATTTTTATTTTTCATGCTAGTTTTTATTTACTTTTAGTCTTTTATTTTTGTTTTAAGTCATTTTAGCATAGAATTTATTTTTTTTTTTAAAAAAAAAAGAGGGAAACCCGCAAGCGGGTTTCAGGCTATTTAACAAATTACTTTAAAAAAAAAAATTTTTTTTACATGCAAGCTGCGTTGAGTTGCACATGCCCATCGGAGGGCCCTAGGATGCCCAGCAAACCTCCCCTCTCATCCTCACCCTTCAGGTGAGGGTTTGAGAGTATGTGTTTGATATAAATAGAACAGAAACGCAGCTTTTAGTCATTTTACATAAGGGGGAAACCCGCAAGCGGGTTCCAGGCAGGCAGGGAAACCCGCAAGCGGGTTTCAGGCTATTTAACAAATTACTTAAAAAAAAAAAATTTTTTTTACATGCAAGCTGCGTTGAGTTGCACATGCCCATCGGAGGGCCCTAGGATGCCCAGCAAACCTCCCCTCTCATCCTCACCCTTCAGGTGAGGGTTTGAGAGTATGTGTTTGATATAAATAGAACAGAAATGCAGCTTTTAGTCATTTTACATAAGGGGGAAACCCGCAAGCGGGTTTCAGGCAGGCTTCCCTTTAGGATTTAGAATATACAGCTTGATATCCTTTCCTGCATATTGTCCCCCACTGCCTCCATCATTTGCTTTCTTATGCCCTCCGATTCCTTATTTAACACGATTTGCTTTGATTTTATTTAGCAGATCATCGACTCAAGCCCTGGATTTTGTCCAAGACATTTTTTGTTTTCATTTTGGATTTTTGGGTGTGTATTTATCGCAGACTTGTTTCGTTTACTTTTTAATTGGAAAAGGCGCCAGAATGGAATTCCCTAAAATGCCCCTTTTGTATTGCACGATTATGAACCTAATGGAAATTATACGGTGGCGCCGCTGCAAAGATCCTTGATTGGAACCGATATATAGGTTTAGGGATCCAATTGGCTAGAAATAATATATAGGGACTAAATTGACGGAAAAAAAAAATTTAGGGAC
>NW_020861911.1:0-13578 GCF_003713205.1 Coffea eugenioides
AATTCCAAAGTTTTAGTTGCTTCTTTAGCAACACCAAAAGAGCGAGCATGAATTTTCTAGAGTTTGATACGTAACATGAATCCTATCTAAACGAGTTTCATTTACTTGATCTGTTTAAAGCGAAACTCTTAAGTTTCGAACCCTAGTGATTTTAAGTTTTTAAATGATATTGTATCGCAGATTTGGACTCCAACCAAGGAGTTACAACTGAGAGTGATTTTGACAAGCACTAAATCTTTGGTAAGTGCTTCCAAATACCGGAATGAACTGGACACTTATTTTCAATTCTTGACCAATGTGATTGAATGATATGTGATTGATATAATCAGGCAAGAGTGTACTTTATCGCACTTGCCCTAATGTGATATGTACTCGTTTCTGGTTGCAAATGACTTGATATACTTGTGCCTGACTTGTAAGTACAGAGCGGCAGTATGTACCACACTCGATTCGAGTGGGAGGTACCTCTCATTCCCGTTTCCATACTTTTATCTTGATTCAGTCGATTGGAGATGTATCTCATCGACTTCTTGGGGACCCAAACCCTACTGGCTAGTTAATCTAGTCGAGCCGGCAAGGGTTTGGTCGACTAGATAACGAACCATGGGTTTCTAGTGTTGTCGAGTGGAGGATTATCTTCTCGACTAATCGGTATACTCGAGTATTACCACCAGTGTTTATTGTGGAGTTCGGGCCCGGTAAGGGGTTTGGTTCATGGACGGTGATTGGAGTTAAATGATGTACTACTGGACTAGTTACTTTACTTGAAAGTTGACGGAGTGTCAACTAATACTTGATCAAGCTTTGGTGAAGAAATGGGAATTTGGCTCCTGAGAGTCATCTGTATCCTTATACATTGATTGTTATTAGAAGTGTTATTGTTCTTTTGGAAAACAAAAAGAGTTTTCCCTCGCTCATTTTAACATTTGATATTTGAAGTGTTATTGCTCACTTTCATGAACTTGTTATGCTTGCTATTTTGCTACGTGATATTTGTACTTTTCAATATTGGTCAACTTGCTATTTGGAACCTCACTGGGCTTTTAGCTCATTCCACGCCATTTGTTGTCCTTACAGGAGGTACGAGCGAGACGTGAGACTGGTACAGGCTAGCGTAGTCTAGTAGTTTTTGAATTTTGCGATTGTACTCGCGCTAGTGATCGATTAGAACTGAATGTATCTGAAACTCATATCTTTTGATATATGTGGAATTGTACGAATGTTTGAAATAGAAATGAAAGTACATGTATGTTCCAAGGTTGGAAACTGGTATTTCTTTTACTCTTGAGATTTTAACCTATTATATTTGAAGTGAGTGAGTGAGTCCAGGCGAGAGCTGGGCAGGCGGTCCGCTAAACCCTGGGGTACGCCCTAGGGGGAGGTGGGGTCATCACACTTCTTTAATGCGAAAACCACAGCGGCCAATTCTAAGTCATGAGTGGGGTAATTTCGCTCGTGGGTCTTTAGCTTCCTAGAAGCATAGGCAATTACACTCCCATTTTGCATTAGAACACATCCCAAACCTTCCCTTGAGGCATCCGTATATACAGTGAAACTATCTTTCCCATTTGATAAAGCTAAAATAGGTGCCGACGTTAACCATTTCTTTAACTACCGAAAACTAGCTTCACACTTAGAGTCCCAGACAAATTGACCATGCTTTTTGGTCAGGTCGGTTAAAGGACCGGCTAACTTGGAGAAATCTTTGATGAACCGTCGGTAATAACCAGCTAAACCTAGAAAACTACGGACCTCAGTTGGGGTTTCCGGTCATTTCCACTCAGATACAGCCTCTACTTTCACTGGATCCACAGAAATGCCATATTTAGATATTACGTGCCCTAGAAAAGAAATTTGCTCCAACCAAAACTCGTACTTGCTAAACTTGGCATATAACTGATGTTTTCTTAAAGTCTGCAATACTATCTATTTTTCTTTCTTCTTTATTTTTTATCATATATATATATATATCCAGTTAGGTTAAAGACTCGATGCATCAAATCCATAAATACGGCAGGAGCATTCGTTAAACCAAAAGGCATCACTGCAAATTCAAAATGACCATATTTGGAATTAAAGGCAGTTTTCGGTATATCCTCTTGCCTAATTTGCAACTGGTAATAACCTTGCCTCAAGTCCAACTTAGAGAAAACTACTGCTTCTTGCAGTTGGTCAAACAATTCGTCAATGTGTGGCAAAGGATACTTATTTTTCACCGTAACATCATTTAAGCGACGATAGTCAATACACAGTCTCATACTACCGTCCTTCTTTTTAACAAATAAAACAGGTGCTCCCCAAGGTGACTCACTTTCCTGAATAAACCCTCACTCTAACAGATCTTGTAACTGCAGTTTCAATTCCTTAAGTTCGGCGGGGGCCATTCGATATGGTGTTTTTCCAATGGAAGTGGTTCCGGGCACTAAATCAATCTTAAATTCTATCTCCCTTTCGGGTGGCATGGACTTCAACTCATCAGGAAAGACATCAGGAAATTCATTCACTACTAAGACATCCTCCAGTTTCACCTAATCTCCAGGAGTATTAATTAAGAAGGCTAAGTATCCTTGCGCCCTTTACTCAACAACTTTCTGGTTCGGATTCCCGAAACGAGCGCGGACGAGGTTAACCTACCCTTCACATTCAGTCTTAGAGTTGCCTCTCTGGGTATAGAGAACTCCACTACCTTAGTCTTACAGTTCAATTGAGCATTATAACGGGTCAGCCAATCAATGCCTATAATCACGTCATACCCCTTAAGGTCTAAACTTATCAAGTCCCCTACCAACTTCCGTTCTCCTACCCAAATCTCGTAATTTTTATAAACCATATTGGTAACTAAGTTTTGATCCCCAGTAGGTGTTTTTACTTCTAAGTCGTAAGGCAACTTAACAGGATTCACAGCAATACCACACATAAAGGCAGGATTCACGAAAGAAAGGGTTGCTCCAGGGTCAATCAAAAGCTTAGCTAAGCGGTGGAATACAGGGATCGTACCTTCCACTACTTCTGAGGATTCCGGAACTCGCTGGTGGTCCAAAGCGAAAACGCTAGCAGAGGTTTTGGGTCGACTTGCACTGGCGGTAGGTTGCTTAGGGTTTGACTTCTCCGACTGGGTACCCCCATTCCCGTCACGGTTTTTAATAGGGCAAGTGGCAATCTGATGTTCGGAACTTTCACAAACGAGGCACTTCCTCATTTTTTTCCAGCAATTGTCCTCGGTGTGATTTGGCTTACCATAATATCCACAGCTTGCACGAGTAGTGGGTGTAGGAACTCCTTGGGAGGTAGCCCTCTGCTGTCCTTGTCCTCTTCCACTTTGAGTTCCTCTAGAGAGAGCTCCTCCTTTTGGTGTCCCCGCAGTTCAGGCTCCACCCGCACCTTTTCCAAACTTAGAAGGTGGCACATTCTGATCACCTCGCCTAGGAGTACTACTAGATGCACCACGCTTCTTAGCTTGAAAGGTCCGAACTTGAAATCGGGCTTGCTCCACTCGTTGAGCCTTTTCGAGAGCATCCTTGAAAGTATCAATTTGAGCGGCAGCCAAATCCTTCTGAATTTCCACATTCAATCCTTGTACAAATCGCCTTATGCGCTTTTGTTCACTAAACACCAATTCTGGGGCAAACTTGGAGAGTCGAGTGAACTGAGTCTCATATTCTGCTACACTTGAAGCACCTTGACGCAGCTTGATAAACTCGTCCTCCCTTTTCTCCTGAATTAAGGGCGGAAGGAATTTTTCATTAAATTCTCTAGTAAAGTTAAGCCAAGTACGGGGAGTTTGCTCCCTATGCCACTTTGCCCGTACTACGTTCCACCAGGAACGGGCTGCGCCTTCCAGCTGGAAAACGGCGAAGGTAACTTGCCTCTCTTCAGTGTAATGTAGCGCGGCGAATATATCTTCCATTTGCTCGAACCAATTCTCAGCAATTTCGGGTTCAGGTCCTCCAAGAAATTTTGGAGGAGCAAACTTTTGGAACCTATCCAGGGCCCTGTCCTCACCTACTTCAGGGTCCCTTTGTTGGTTACCAGGTATTTGACCCTGCTGGTCAACCAAGCGAGCCAATAAGTCAGTCATTCGATTGATAGCCGTAGCTACCTGGTTCCCTCCATCTCCTCGGGGTCCCTGGTTCTGATTCGCCACAGAACCTTGTTCCTTTCCTTGGTCTTGAACTTGCCTGGATTCTCGCCCACGGCCCCGAGCACGTCTTTGTCTAGTCTCCATTATCACTCACTGGCCTAGTGCCCATGTATAGCAACTAACAGGGTAAGCAAATATGGGTATATAGTAGATGCTTATTCATATTTAAAAGTCAAATAAGAAATGGAATCGAAATCATGATAAACGAGTGAAAATACAAAGCAGTTAAAAGCCAATGTTGAAATAGAGTCAAAATCAAAGTCAAAGTCAAAGGTCAAAGTCAAAAGTCAGCAGTCAAAGATCAAAGTCAACAGTCAAAAGTCAAAATATTATCCATTAAAAAGCTCATAGCAGTCATTTACAAGGTAACAGAACCAAAAGTAGCAAGTACAAGCCTCAAGAGTACAGATATAGTAGTACAGTCATATCAAACAAAAACCTAGCACAAGTGTCAAAAGAAAACTGTACAACCACCGAGCCACAACCTCCCCTATCCTTTCTATGTGCAATAGTCAAAATCATCCAAGGTAGTAGCCTAGGAGTAGAGGCTTAATCCGTCGTAGGACTAGTTGACCCCCCGACTGGGCGGGTTCGTCTCCGACCTCGCCCCCTATGTAAGAAGCCTCGTCACTAGCCTCTCTTAGAAGATCATCACAAACATTATCCTTCACTAACTCTTCTCTTTCCTCTACCACGGCCAAAACAACCGTATTGGGATAAGTATAAGTATGGCGGCACTCGCAACGCCGATGGCAGTTGGCCGGTTTACGTATCAGTGGCCCCTTTTTTGACCGGATCTGCATACTTAATCATCGGTTCCTGTTCTCACCAGCTGGATATCATTACTTGGTCCATCCTTTATCACAAAAATGTGTAATTAAGTTAAGTACTTAAGGTAATATATCCTCAATTTCTATCTCGCCCAGACCAATTCAAACCTAGGCTCTAATACCAACTGTGACAGCCCCACCTCTCTCTAGGGCGAACCCTAGGGTATCAGCAGGCTGCCTGCCCAACTCTCGCCATGACTCAGTCGTTCAAAGAACTAATATCATCAATGAAACGGATAGAACATCTTCCAATACAGGGAATTAAAACCCTAATTAAAACATAATCACTATTTCAACGTTCCAGCTTAGTATATGTATCAACACATGTCAACCTACCACTCCACACTTAAAATTACATAGCATAAGTTATACTTAAAAATTTAAGCCTACAAGTCTGCTTAAACAAAAGTTACAACCCCAAAACGCAAGTACGAGCAAAATAAAGCGAGAAAGCTCTTGATCAAGTCCCTACCCGATCTGTTAAGGAAAACAAAGGAAATGGGGTGAGCTAAAGCCCAATGAGGTTCCAAGTAAACACATAGTCACATAAGGTCACAAAATAACCAAATAAGCATCGTACAGTAGAATAACAATTAATCACAGTTCAATTCAAGGATACAGGTGGCTTTCAAAAGCCAAAGATCCACTTGAACTTGATCATAATTGCCTCCGGTTGACACTCCGTCAACACTTGTATGCACAGTATAAAAGGGTCCGTAGAACACCTCATTCACCAGTCTCCGTCCACCAATCAACCCCCTACAGGGCCCGCACTCCATAACAGTAGTTTGGTAATACTCGAGTATACCGATTTCCAGTGTACAGTAAACAGTTCTCAAGGTTTATTGGCCTTCTCGACCAAACCCTTGTTGGCTCGATACGACCGACTCACCTATGAGGTTAGGTACCCAAACGGTAACAGTAGTTGATGGGATATCACCCAAACAACTCAATCACAGGCATTCATAGAGATATCATATCTCATAATAACAATATATATAACTTCAGTGAAAACAAGAGAGATCGAATGCGGTAAAGTACACACTCGCCTCCATTTTATCAAAACAGTGTTTCAGATATTTCACATAACCGGTAGCAGGTAGTGGAACACTCACCTGTCAAGCAAAAGTAGCAATCGACGTCAAACGTCTCAGTTACGATCACCTTCGTTTCCCAAACCTAGGTCAACGAGTGAAATCATTAACAATTGGATTCGTTCCTTACTAAAGTATAGGTTCATTAAGAAACCGAGTGAGTAGTCCAGGCTACTTAATTCGGCATGCAATAAGGTCCATAACATGGTAAAAGTTCATGAGAAAATAAGTTTAGTGTGTACATGAAAGCTCGGCAAAAGAAATGTTTCATTTAGACTTGAAGGTTCCTTATTCGGATTAAACAGTCTTGCCCGGCAGTCTCGGGAAAATGGTTATAATTCACTGTAGACAAGTCGGAATTAGGTTCCGTTGGTGCGGTTAGAAACTAGGTTCACAAGGCTATATTTGTGTGGAAGAAACCATTTCCAAAATCCAAACATAAATGGTTCAAAATTACGCAACCAAATTAATTTTCTGGACAGTCTCAGATGAACAGTAACAACCGGGCAGCCAACTTTCAAGACTTGCCACGAATCGCTCGGGACGAACCAGGAAATGAAATTGGTACCATTTTAAAGATCTAAGAGTCTAATTTCAAATGCCATAAACGGCACTCAATTCCGATCATTGAGTAAAATGTTATGACCTTCACAAGATCACTGGTCAGAAAATTCCTGGACCTAGTCCAGTTTTGCCTCTTCGCTCATAACTCAAGATTTATCCAACCAAATTGGCTAATTTTTTGTAGACAACCTCCACACACATAGCCCAACATATATCCCTCACACTTGTAGCCAAATTAGGCACGAAATTATCAAAGCAAAACAGGGCAGCAAGCCCTTGAAATTTTCGGACAGCACCTCCCCAACTTTTCTAACTTTCAACCTTTCATGATTTGTACTCCAATCACATAACAAGTATTAGATCTACTAAAAAGGGGTTCAAAAACATGTTAATACCTCATACACACACATGAACAAGGGCTAGGAATTTCATCAAACACATGGTGTGCATACTAACAAGCTTTACCACTACTTGATTGATTCATGGGACTAACCCCAAATGAACAATAATCAACTCAATGTACAATGGAGGGATCACTTCCTCCTTGCCCCAGGCCTCACTTAGTCAAGTTAGGAAGTTTTACTATCACTCAGATAACCCTCAACAAAGCTACACTATTGAAAATTTAAAACACAAGAGAAGAGCTTACAAGAACTTCACACCATTAGGAGAACAAATCTTGCTTGGGAGACTATTTTCTAGCTAAAATATCTCTTTAGATCTTGTAGTCAAAGTGTGCAAAAGTTTCTTTCTGATTCAGAATCGTTTGTATTTAAAGGGAACCAAAAATGGGCTTCATTAATGCTTCCAATGGATAGAAGGCAGATGAAGAGTCAGCTAGCCGTTGGGGCTGTCGGACGTCCGACAGCTTAGTCATCGTCCGATCCCATCGTCCGAAAATCAGTCAAGTTGTTGTTCGGACGGCCGATGGAATTTTATCGTCCGACAGCTTCTGCATTCGAACGTTGGCAGAGAGTCATCAACATTTTGTGGAATTTTTAGGACGTCCGACACGATCGATGTGCGTCCGAGGAGTGCGTCCGATCCATCCGGACGTCCGATGCTTCCTCACGAGCGTCCGACAGAATTTCCTTCTTGATGTTCTTCATCCTTTCGGACGTCCTACAGATTCCTTACGGACGTCCGACATGAGTGCCCTGTTTTTGCTTCTTCTTTTGGTTGATTTTCTTTTCTTGACAACTTTGTACCTGATTCTCTAAAAAGCAAAACACTTATATTTGAAGAGAATTAGATAATCATTTCAAAGTGCTTTGTGATCATCAAAATCAAGAATAACATTCTCCCCCTTTTTGATGATGACAAAACACTGATTTGAAATGAAATTTGATGATTATAAATAGGCTCCCCCTTTCTCAGTCAATCGAAGAACAAAAATTGAAAAACTCCCCCTTACTTGGCTACTTCACAGATTTATTCAATCATCCAAAAATAGTTAAGCAATTGAAAAACTCCCCCTGACTTAGTTAAGCAATTTATTCACTGATTTATAAAAAAAACAGTTAAGCAATTGAGAAACTCCCCTCACTTGGCTACTTCACAGATTTATCCACATATCCAGTCAATTCATATCTTTTCTTCCCCTTTTTGTCATCACAAAAGTCAAAAGTAAAGAGACATGTCAAGAATCAGTAACATAAAAAAGAACTAAACATTCTTAACAAAATAGCTTACGAGCATCACAAAACATTACAAGCACCATTACAACCACATATCCAGTTTTGAACATTACAAGCACCAGAATTAAAGAAAACAACAAAAAGAATCCAAGACAACCATCTAACACCTAACAAATAGAAAACAGTCAAACAGAATGCAAATGATCCTAATATGGCTAGTGATCCTAAATGGTAAACTAAGTGGACCCAGGCGTCCTTCGAGTAAGCAGATACTGAGAGAGATCCTCCTCCTCAGTGTCTTCATCATCTTCAGCATCTTCACCAACTGGTTTCTTGCCTTTATCAGATGTGGAAGGATCATGTGGTGCCACGGGAGTAGAGGTGATGTCGATAGGAGCAGAACTCATAGAGCAAACAGGGGCTGATGAACTTGGATCATTGGAGCGTGGCTCCTTGCCAGGAGGGACTTCCTCAACCACAGGTGGGGGAAAAAGAAGACTCTTTTTATCTAGGAAGTCAGCTTGTTGCTGGGTTGACATGGTGAGCATGAGACCATGTTCAAGAAGCAGAACATGTTGCTTAAGGTCTCGAAGGAGCTCAACCACCTCAGAATTTGAAGAAGAAGATGCCTTAGTGGCAGTCTTCCTAGGATGAATAGAGGTCAGTGCAACAGAGGATGGAGTGTGAAGTGGATCATGTGCAGCCTTAGATCTAGGTTCATTAGAAGTGGCCCCCTTATACGCCCACAAATTATCCCTAAAGACAAGATTTTTGCGCTCAAAATAAGCCTTAGTGAAGGCAGAGGAAAATGTTTCTTTGGGACAAACACCAAGGATAGGTACTTTGTAAAATTCAAAAACCTTTTGAAGGAATTTTCCATAGGACAGTTTTCTACGAGAATCAGTGGTATAGCGAAGTAAAAACTTGTACATGACAAAACCAAAGTCAATGCGAATTTTTTCTCGAAAACAATAAAACAAATACAGCTCCATTTTATTTGCATCTGTTCTATGACCGTCAGTAGGCACAAGCAGATTTGAAATGATTGAGAAAGCAATAAGATTCACAGGGGCAAAGTCATTTAGTTTTGCATCAGCAGGGGCAGAAAATTTCTTTCGAAAATAGGTTAGCATTTTAGCATTATCAAAGTGATTATCAGCAGTAGGATGCTCTTCATAAGAAAAGAAATTGGCAATTTTACTTTTGCATCCTGGTTCAATAACAATATTTAAAATGGCATTCACAGTTTCAGGATCAAATACTAAGTCTACCCCATTTACCCTGGACATAATTTCAGTGTGATCAGTGCCTTTCCTAAGATTGGCAAAGAATTGATACAGCATTTCAAGGTAATAAACGTTAGGCATGGAAATGATATGTGACCATTTCTGGAATTCAAAGAGATTAAGAATTGACTCTAAACCAATCTTGCGGAATTCAGAAAGATTTATGGTTCGTTGAGGAATGAAACCTTTCTGGGTTATCAAGGAATGTTTTTCTTTGGCAGCAGCATCAAAGAATGGGGAGACGGTGGTTGATTTGGAAGGCTGTTGAGATGGAGTTCCTTGTCTGAATTCAGGCTGAGCGGAAGGCCGGGAAGTTTGAGTCTTTACTGCTCCCCTTTTGAAGCGTTTGGATGATCTTATGACCCTAGGAGAATCCACATCTTCATCCCTGAGTGTGTGCTTGCGTCCGGCAGGGACTTTTCCTCCTCTTAGATTCACCATTGTGTGAAATGTGTGAGATGTATGATGCGAATGATGCACACAGTGGTATGGGAGTGAATCACACAAGAATTTTGGGTTAAAGAAGCCTTGAAGATGATTGAGCAGAGCGGTTATGAGAAAGTAGGGTTTTGAGGGAAATTTGAGAATTTTCGAAATGTGATGAGATTTGGTGAAAAGATCCGAAAATTGAACTCGCAATGATCAGGAGAAGTTTTTGGTTGAGTCAATTTTGGAATGAGTGCTTCAGAAAAGCACGAATTGAGTGTGAGAAGGATAGAGGTTTCCGTCCGAGTGAGAAGAGAAGAGGAGAGTTCTGAAGCAAATGAGGAGGGAAGTCACTTTAAAAAGTGTACCGTTGCACTGTCGGACGGCCGAACGTAGTCGTGCGTCCGACGGTTTCGTCCGAACAGGTGCTTTCTGGGAAAATAGCTGAAGAACATTAGCGGATGTCCGTTCATCTGCTTTCGGATGTCCAAAAGCTTTGAAAAAATTTTTAAGATGATTTTTCGATTATCCCTAGTTTTGATCTTAGATGAATGAATTGATCCAATGGCAAAGCTTTTGTAAAAATATCAGCAATTTGATCTTTAGAACAAACATAATTCACACAAACTTCACCTTTTTGAACAAGATCGCGAATAAAGTGGTGCTTTATATCTATATGTTTTGTCCTAGAATGCTGAATTGGATTTTTGGTCAAATTGATAGCACTAGTATTATCACAGAATATAGGCATGCAGTCATATAACAATCCAAAATCATTCAAGGTATGCTTCATCCATAAAAGTTGAGCACAACATGCACTAGCGGCAATATATTCCGCTTCGGTTGTGGACAAAGAAATTACATTTTGTTTTCTGCTAAACCAAGAAACTAAGCAATTACCAAGAAAGTGACAAGTTCCACTAGTACTTTTTCTGTCCACACGACAACCACCAAAATCAGCATCCGAATATCCATATAGAGCAAATTCACAAGATCTAGCATACCAAAGACCATAGTCTAATGTACCTTTCAAATACCTAAAATCCTTTTAACAGCATTCAAATGTGATTCTTTTGGACAAGATTGAAATCTAGCACACAAGCAAACAGCAAACATAATATCGGGTCTACTTGCGGTTAAATAGAGTAGACTTCCAATCATACCTCTATAGTGCTTTTCATCCACATGTTTACCTTCTTCATCTTTGTCAAGTTTTGTAGAAGTGCACATTGGAGTTCCAACTTGCTTTGAGTCCTCCATGCCAAAATTTTCAGCAATTCCTTGGTGTATTTTGCTTGATTTATAAAAATTCCCTCTAGTGCTTGATGTATTTGAAGTCCAAGGAAGAAATTTAATTCTCCCATCATACTCATTTCAAATTCACTTTGCATAATAGTGGAAAAATCCTTGCATAGATATTCATTAGTAGCACCAAAAATAATATCATCTACATATATTTGCACAATAAGAAGATCATTTAACACTTGTTTAGTAAAAAGTGTGGTGTCCACAATAGTTAGAATTGTGTCTAACTAACCACATGCATCTCATTCCTTTGTTCAGATTTCTTTTCACATAACAATCTCCTTTCAAATGCCCTCTTTGACAGCAAAAACTACACATAATGAAAGAGTCTTTAACATGTAATGATTTGATAAATCTCAATCCACTCCTTCTATATGTTGTGAAACCATATGCATTTTTGTTGTGTGCTAATGTTCTTTCATGAGCAGTAAGAGAGGTGGTTGACATGTTCTTTTTGAGATAATCTTGTTTTCTAGCTTTTAAAGTCTCATCCAAACTGTCCATCCTTTTATTCAAGTCACCATGTCTTTTCTTTAGCATTTCACAAACACTTGTCTTTCTATCAAGTTCATTTTGAACATCAAATCCGGCTCTTACAAGACACTCATTGTCAGCCTTTAGTTGTTTATTTTGTTGAAAAAGACTTGCATTATTTTGAATGAGAAAGACAATTTTCTATTTTAGCTGCTTATTTTTATCATAAGATTCCTTCAAGGCATTATGCAATTTTTCAACAAAGGATTCAACATCATCATCATCTTCATCATCACTATCAGATTGAGAGTGTATGGAAGTTACCTCATTATCTCCAATAGCCATGAAGGCCATTTGAGCTGATTCTTCTTCTTCTTCAACTTCGCCTTCGGAGTTACATTCATTCCATGTAATCTGGAAGTTGTTGAACCTTGGCTTTCGATCAGCTTTTCCATCTTTCTTTTTCTTCAGGGAGCATTCGTTTGCGTAGTGTCCAGGCTGTCCACTTTCGTAGCATTTGTCCAATTGTTTCTTGTTGAATTCTTATTTTCCTTTGTTCCTTGTGTTTGAAGGCTGATTCTGGAATTGATTGCTAGGTCCTCCCCTTCTAAACTTCCTTTTATTCAAGATTCTCTTGAAGCTTTTTGTGATGAGAGCAAGACCGTTGTCATCACCATCCGAGTCTTCATCATCCAACTGAGTTGGATCATCTTCACCTTGAGCTACTTTTAGAGCTATGTTTCTCTTTGCTCTCGCGTCCTCTTCCTCCTGCACTTTAGTTTTCAACTTCAACTCATAGGAGGTTAGTGAGTTAATGAGAGATTCAATAGGCACAGAATTCAAATCCTTAGCCTCCTCTATTGCAGTCACTTTACTTTCCCATTCTTTGCCCAACGCATTGAGAATTTTCCTGTTTTTCTCTCCCAAGGTGTACTCTTTGCCCAACACCTCGAGATCTTTAATCAAGTCATTGAACCTGCAATACATTTTGTCAATATCCTCAAGGGGTTCTATTTTAAATGATTCATATTTTGTGACCAAAATAGACTTTTTCTGTTCTCTCACGTTGTCACTACCCTCATGAATTTCTCTTAGCTTATCCCACATTTCTTTAGCAGATTTACATCCTTTTACTCTAATTGATTCATTTGAGTCTAAGGCACTATAAAGAACATTCATGAATTTGGCATTCAAAGTGAGATTGGTTCTATCTTGAGCATTTAACTCAGCTCTTGTTTTAGGCCGAAACAAACCTGTATCTGCATCAAGAATGTTAGCATCATGCGGTCCTTCATTCACAATAAACCATAACTCAATATCAATGGATTGCAAAAAAATAATCATTCTTTCTTTCCAACTAACATAATTAGAACCATTAAACATGGGAGGCCTAGTGACAGATTGCCCCTCAACAAACATGGCATGATTAGTTGTCATCTTTACTCCAAGCCGCTTGAGCTTAATCTCTAGGAGACAAGCTCTGATACCAATTGTAAGGCCCAAAGACAACCTAAGAGGGGGGTGAATTAGGTTGATTAAAAACTTAATTGAGTTTATGCACTTTTTATTTAATAAAAATTTACCTTCTTTTCTAGTAGAGATCAATCAAGTAATTTTGAAGAATAGAACAATGTTGATCAGAAATAAGGATATATATAAGCAATGAGAATTTTATTAAACAAAAAGAATAAGATAGAGTATCAAATCGATTGTCTACCAAGCTTTCCTCAAACTTTAAGACCAATCACAAAGATGAGCACCTTCTCTTTGATGAACAATAATCAACTCAATGTACAATGGAGGGATCACTTCCTCCTTGCC
>NW_020861912.1:0-17625 GCF_003713205.1 Coffea eugenioides
CCAAAGCCACATGATCTAATGATGTGAGAAATGAAAGTGACTTACCTATCCCAAGTGTTTCATAGATATTACCTTGAATATACACCACTTGAGAACTTACCAAAGGAAATGTCATGAGAGTATCTTGGGCAGGAATACCTTTAGAACCTATACTTTCACTGCACTCCTCAAGAGGGGTGAAAAATGAGTCATTAAAACTCACCTCTTGAGGCTCAAAGTTAGTTTCAAATGTATTATCATGTGAAATGGATATTTGCTCATTGAAATATAATTGAGATTCATCATTTTCATCCAAATGCAATCCATTTTCACATACAACATTTCCACCATTCATGCTAGGATCATTTTGCAAATTATTAGAACAAATAACTTCACACAATACATTCAATTGCTCATGTATATTACCAAAGTGAGAAGCTAATTCATCTATTCTTTCCTCAATCCTATCAAAACGGTCGGAAGTTGCATTTGCTAGCTTTTCTAAAGCTAACTCCCAAGATGGCTTAGAATCATTAGCTACTCTTTCTATTGCCAACTCCCAAGATGGTTTTGATTCATATTGGACACTTTCATGTTGGTAATCATAAAAATATGAATAATCACTATATGTACATTGATTATCCCAACCATAAGTAGGAGAATTGCTCCAATTAGCACTATATTGATCAAAACAAGGATTGTAATGCTCTAATTTATCATAATAATCCACATTTTGTGCTTGCATACATGTATTAGTAGCATGATAACTTCCACACAAGTCACAAATCACATGATAAGAATTAAAAGCATTAACATTCCTCCCTTGCTCAATTTCATGCATAATTGTGTCCATTTGAACTTGTAACATCATAACATCAAATTTAGCCTTTAAGCACCTTAAACCATCTTCAAAAGACATACATTCAGTAAATTCTTGATTACCTCTATTAAAGGAGCTTTGCACTTGGTAACCATCCATTACCAATCTTCCACTTCTCAAGCATTGTCCTCCAAATTGACCTACCCTCCTCATTACCTAAAATTGCTTTTAAACAACTTAAGAGCAAAATTAGTAAGAAGAATAGGTAATAAAATGCATACACACAAAAAAAAATACTAAAATAACAGAAAATAACATTCACATTATAACTAATATTATGTCTAAACTAATAAAGTTGCTCTTCACACCGATATTGCCAAATCTTCCCCGGCAACGGCGCCAAAAACTTGACGTGCGCGGAGTATACATATACAATTAAACTCATCCTAATCAAGTTTTACATTTATAAACTCCTAAATACCCCACACGCGATTTATCGCAAGTATACGAATCGTGAGCGAGTATAGGGTATTAAGGGTCGATCCCACAAGGAAGATTGCAATTACCGGTACTACTAAAGCTTCTCTATTATTTAGACTATCAATGAATTATAACAAATTAAAACCTAATGAAATTATACAAAAAAATAGCAAATGAAAGCTCCTTGGGTTGTGGTATCCCTAACTACTCATGCAAGTGCTATATTTGGATCATTAATTACTACATCTAGGCTAGTTATGGTGTAATTTCCTTATGCATTTGAATCCTACTTTCGTAGTGAATCACCTATTCTCATTGTTATGAAATTAGCTACAAGTTCATTTCCTCAATGAAATTACATGAAATGAATCACTAAAACCACATAGATGCACCTCTACTTTCGTGAGTGTACTCCCTATGTTTAGCACTTCTTGAACTAGTGTTAAATCTCAATTTTCATTGCAGAAACAACACCTTAGATAATCACAATTAATGGTACCAGATTAATCATGATTTCAAGAGCTAAAGTGCTAAATAACTTGCTCAAATCATAGCAGTCAAATAACCAAATAATAAACACTAACAATTATAGAAAGTTCAACCAAACCCAAGGTATAAACTTTAGAAACACATAATGAACACAAAATCCAGAACTTGTATATTAACTAAATTTGGAATCAAATACAAAAGATAAAGATTTGGAAGGAATACAACCCTTGTCACATGAGCTTTCTTCCTTGCCTTCTTCATCCTCCATTTGCATCCTAATCTAGATAATAAACAAGAATGGAAAAACTACACTACTCTATACTAACCTAAACTAACACTAGGGAGATGAAAGAGCTACATTTCTGCAACTTCCAGCTTCTCCCGTAGCTCACTCTCTATTTTCTGCTATGAACTCCAATCTCTCCCCTTCTTGCAATGAATTTGGCTATTTTATGATGAAAGGTGGTCAAGAAATGAGGATTACATCTCCCTTTTACAGCTGGGAATGTTTCTCACATGTCTAGCATCCAATGTGAGTTGGTGGAGGTGAAATTGAGTTTTACGCGTACAGAGCAGCCTTTTCTGACCACAATCCGGCCAGGAATCCGGCCATAAATCCGGCCAAATTCAGGCCGGATTGCTACAGTAAATCTGGGCTGCTACAGTGATCCGAGCTGCTACAGTACCTCGGATCCGTATGGATCCGAGCTCGGATCCACTAACCCAGAAACAGCCGAGGGTTCGGATGAATAGTGGATCCGAGTGTGGATCACTTGCTCTGTTTTTGGCCCAACTTCAACCGATCTTTTCTTGATGTTAGAGGCTGAACCAACTCATGTCTAAAACACGAAAGTTGTAGCCTTTTGAGTTATCTTTCTAATGCATCAAGAATCACCTCATTTGGATCTGTGTAGGCTGAGATATGACTGAAATACCCTTGCCTGCTCCATGCCTTGTTCCAGTTTCGACCAATAGCAATTGACTCTGTACTTCGGCCTTTTGACCTGGAAAACCTTCAAACTGGATTCAGATGTCTTCACCAAAGTTGTAGATCTATCTCTTATCTTCAAATGGGTTCAAGAATCATCCCAATCCGATCATTGTAGCTCACGTTATAGCCGAAATACTAAAATGTGTCAAAACTGTCAAAATACACAAAATCCAAGTAAAAAGTGATAAAAACCTCATTTAATCACTTCAAAGTATTTTTCACCAATTATAGCCAAAATGATTCATTTTCTTCCAATAATATAACTAAAGTGACTAAAAATAATATAAAATATCATACAATTATTACGTAAATTAGTCACTTATCAAACTCCCCCACACTTAAATCATTGCTTGTCCTCAAGCAATTCACACATAATCAAATGCAATGATTCAAGAGGTGAAACAATATATGCACTTTGTCCAATTTAATTCCTCAAGACTTGGAAAATAATCATTATACAATTATTCAATTTACACTAAATACTCATAATATCAAGTAAAGGAAAGATAATTATACCCTAAATTCAACAAGTTAAACTTAATCTCTTACCCTAACTTAAATTTTACAAATAAGCAAATCACATAGTCAATTTATAGTTTTCCTCCTCCTATAATCATCTTTTTCTCAAAATTCTATAACTAAGAGGGATTTATTCACACAAATTTTACTTAAATAGTGAGAATGCCTTTTTACGCGAAAATCGACACTTTTAGGTGAAGATCCCCGGTTACTCAACATTTCACTTATTCAAGTTGCTAATGCATACTCTTAATTCAAGTACCTTTTTACGCGAATGTCGACATTTGTAGATGCCAACCCCCGGTTACTCGGTACGAGAATCATTGGAGTAGAACAATTTTTATTTACTTTCTTTTCTTCTCTTTTCTTTTCTACTTTTTTTTTCTTTTTCAGAAATAAAGGACAATAAATAGATATTCCCTCTTAGAAAATATATAAGAATAATCAAAGGAGGAATATAACCTTTATCGACTATATCAATCACTTACTTGCAAAATTAAGTAAAGAGAAGAAATCTCATTAAACATGTAAAATTATAGGCATAATTTTCCTCATTTTACCAAATATACTTTCTAAAATGTAAAAATTCTAATTGCGTAATAAACATTTCCAAGTTAAATGAGGACTAAACCTTCCAAAATACATATAACATTTCAACAATTGGAAGAATAAAACACTTAAGGTTGGAATACTTTGCCCTTTTTGAATGAAAATGCAAAAATTTGAAGAACTTTTGGGCCATAATGAAATATTGGAAAAGATTTTAGAAAAATTTTTACAGAGTTTCTCCTTATAAATGGATGAAAACTCCCTGCCAACAAACCCAATTTCAAGCAAATTATCCACATGGCAAATAATTCAAACACAATTCCAATATTTCTAAGCATTTCAATTCACAAAATATCATCACATAGCATTAGAATGCAAGTTCACATATTTCCTCCCCCACACTTAAACTTCACATTGTCCTCAATGTGAGAAAAGGAAAATAAAGAAAGAGTAAAAGAAAATACTCCCCTTATGACTTGCGCAATCCGAAACCATGTCCAAGTGATGAATTTCCAACCGTATTTGAGAAAGAATGGAAGTTCACTTATTGCACCCTGAAAAAGACAAAATCAAAACAAATAAATTTCTTAAAAATAAAAGGTTGCAATCAACAAAATCATGCAATTCAAGGAAAAAGGAAAAATGATCAAGCATGTGGAACCATACAATGTTCAAGGGATAAAAACATGACATGAGCTAATCTTTGCTAATCAAATATATGCATTAGTATCCAAAGCAAAGGGAAGCTAATTTCACACAAAAAATCCACAATCATGAACAAAATAAGTTCTATTTATACATTTTGTCATCAATGATCAATGATCGTGAAACGGATTCATCTTACGCTGGTTACTGTTCACAATCCGGCCAGAAATTGGAGGGATTCGTGGAGGGATTCTGGGCAAAATTTTTTTTTTTTTTTTTACTGTTGCATATCCGGCCACTTTCTGGCCGGATTTCCGGCCGGATTGTTGGCCGGATTTTCTACAGCGGATTTTTTTTTTTTTTTTTTTTTTTTTTTTTTTTTTTTTACAATCCGGCCAGTTTTTGGCCGGATTTCAGGCCGGATTTTCGGCGGATTCTGTCCAGAATGCTCGAAAAAATTTTCTTTTCTCCCCTGACTATCCGGCCTTCAATCCGGCCAACATTTGGCCGGATTTATGGCCGGATTTGCTGCAGAAAAAGCTGTTTTCTGCAGTTTTTCCTCCAAATTTGCTTGGCCAACCTTCCACATTCAACCTACTTCATGTTCTTTGAATAAAATTCAAATTTAACATGATCATGCATGAATATAACTTAAACATGAAACACTTTAAATGCATGAAATGCAGCAATTGAACATGAAAACTCCCTTTTTGCCTTAATATAAACACTTTTGCAATTGAGATCATTTGCATGAACTCTTGCCATTGCCACCTACAAAACACACAAAAACATCAATCGAACAACTAAAACTTACTAAAAACAAGCCAACATGAAGAAAAGTGGAGTTGAAAAGTGATCCAAGCCTTCGTTTTTAAAAGGATCCGAGGTCGTTTTTGAAAGGATCCGAGGTCGGATCATTGTGAGTGAGCTCGGATCAAGAAGTTCGAATTTTTTTCTGATTGCAGAAGTGGATCCGAGGCCTCGGATCCATATGGATCCGAGCTCGGATCCATTGAATCTGCACTTATTGCAGAATTTTTTTGCAATTTTCAGTTTGACCTCAATTCTTCAAAATACACCATAGATTATTTCTATGTCAAAATAAACCATTCACGCACATGTAAAATGATCTAAACATGCATTCTAAACCTCTTTAATGCAACAAAAACCACAATTACTGAATTTGAGGTGTTGAGATCTTTGATCAAACTTCGCCTTTTTCACCTCTTTTGGTCACTTTTCCAAAACCTACAAATGAAAAACAACAAAATTACTCAAACTTATGCTTTAAACATAAAATCACTCCAAAGTAACACCAACTTAAACAAGCATTGGGTTGCCTCCCAATAAGCGCTTCTTTAAAGTCAATAGCTTGACTATTTCACCTCATTTTTCAAGGAGGTTTAGTTAACGAATAATCCACCATTTTAGGCCTTGGTGGATCATTAAATGGTGACTTTATAGCCAAAGCCACATGATCTAATGATGTGAGAAATGAAAGTGACTTACCTATCCCAAGTGTTTCATAGATATTACCTTGAATATACACCACTTGAGAACTTACCAAAGGAAATGTCATGAGAGTATCTTGGGCAGGAATACCTTTAGAACCTATACTTTCACTGCACTCCTCAAGAGGGGTGAAAAATGAGTCATTAAAACTCACCTCTTGAGGCTCAAAGTTAGTTTCAAATGTATTATCATGTGAAATGGATATTTGCTCATTGAAATATAATTGAGATTCATCATTTTCATCCAAATGCAATCCATTTTCACATACAACATTTCCACCATTCATGCTAGGATCATTTTGCAAATTATTAGAACAAATAACTTCACACAATACATTCAATTGCTCATGTATATTACCAAAGTGAGAAGCTAATTCATCTATTCTTTCCTCAATCCTATCAAAACGGTCGGAAGTTGCATTTGCTAGCTTTTCTAAAGCTAACTCCCAAGATGGCTTAGAATCATTAGCTACTCTTTCTATTGCCAACTCCCAAGATGGTTTTGATTCATATTGGACACTTTCATGTTGGTAATCATAAAAATATGAATAATCACTATATGTACATTGATTATCCCAGCCATAAGTAGGAGAATTGCTCCAATTAGCACTATATTGATCAAAACAAGGATTGTAATGCTCTAATTTATCATAATAATCCACATTTTGTGCTTGCATACATGTATTAGTAGCATGATAACTTCCACACAAGTCACAAATCACATGATAAGAATTAAAAGCATTAACATTCCTCCCTTGCTCAATTTCATGCATAATTGTGTCCATTTGAACTTGTAACATCATAACATCAAATTTAGCCTTTAAGCACCTTAAACCATCTTCAAAAGACATACATTCAGTAAATTCTTGATTACCTCTATTAAAGGAGCTTTGCACTTGGTAACCATCCATTACCAATCTTCCACTTCTCAAGCATTGTCCTCCAAATTGACCTACCCTCCTCATTACCTAAAATTGCTTTTAAACAACTTAAGAGCAAAATTAGTAAGAAGAATAGGTAATAAAATGCATACACACAAAAAAAATACTAAAATAACAGAAAATAACATTCACATTATAACTAATATTATGTCTAAACTAATAAAGTTGCTCTTCACACCGATATTGCCAAATCTTCCCCGGCAACGGCGCCAAAAACTTGACGTGCGCGGAGTATACATATACAATTAAACTCATCCTAATCAAGTTTTACATTTATAAACTCCTAAATACCCCACACGCGATTTATCGCAAGTATACGAATCGTGAGCGAGTATAGGGTATTAAGGGTCGATCCCACAAGGAAGATTGCAATTACCGGTACTACTAAAGCTTCTCTATTATTTAGACTATCAATGAATTATAACAAATTAAAACCTAATGAAATTATACAAAAAAATAGCAAATGAAAGCTCCTTGGGTTGTGGTATCCCTAACTACTCATGCAAGTGCTATATTTGGATCATTAATTACTACATCTAGGCTAGTTATGGTGTAATTTCCTTATGCATTTGAATCCTACTTTCGTAATGAATCAATTATACTTATAACTAATCCATACCTATTCTCATGGTTATGAAATTAGCTACAAGTTCATTTCCTCAATGAAATTACATGAAATGAATCACTAAAAACCACATAGATGCACCTCTACTTTCGTGAGTGTACTCCCTATGTTTAGCACTTCTTGAACTAGTGTTAAATCTCAATTTTCATTGCAGAAACAACACCTTAGATAATCACAATTAATGGTACCAGATTAATCATGATTTCAAGAGCTAAAGTGCTAAATAACTTGCTCAAATCATAGCAGTCAAATAACCAAATAATAAACACTAACAATTATAGAAAGTTCAACCAAACCCAAGGTATAAACTTTAGAAACACATAATGAACACAAAATCCAGAACTTGTATATTAACTAAATTTGGAATCAAATACAAAAGATAAAGATTTGGAAGGAATACAACCCTTGTCACATGAGCTTTCTTCCTTGCCTTCTTCATCCTCCATTTGCATCCTAATCTAGATAATAAACAAGAATGGAAAAACTACACTACTCTATACTAACCTAAACTAACACTAGGGAGATGAAAGAGCTACATTTCTGCAACTTCCAGCTTCTCCCGTAGCTCACTCTCTATTTTCTGCTATGAACTCCAATCTCTCCCCTTCTTGCAATGAATTTGGCTATTTTATGATGAAAGGTGGTCAAGAAATGAGGATTACATCTCCCTTTTACAGCTGGGAATGTTTCTCACATGTCTAGCATCCAATGTGAGTTGGTGGAGGTGAAATTGAGTTTTACGCGTACAGAGCAGCCTTTTCTGACCACAATCCGGCCAGGAATCCGGCCATAAATCCGGCCAAATTCAGGCCGGATTGCTACAGTAAATCTGGGCTGCTACAGTGATCCGAGCTGCTACAGTACCTCGGATCCGTATGGATCCGAGCTCGGATCCACTAACCCAGAAACAGCCGAGGGTTCGGATGAATAGTGGATCCGAGTGTGGATCACTTGCTCTGTTTTTTGCCCAACTTCAACCGATCTTTTCTTGATGTTAGAGGCTGAACCAACTCATGTCTAAAACACGAAAGTTGTAGCCTTTTGAGTTATCTTTCTAATGCATCAAGAATCACCTCATTTGGATCTGTGTAGGCTGAGATATGACTGAAATACCCTTGCCTGCTCCATGCCTTGTTCCAGTTTCGACCAATAGCAATTGACTCTGTACTTCGGCCTTTTGACCTGGAAAACCTTCAAACTGGATTCAGATGTCTTCACCAAAGTTGTAGATCTATCTCTTATCTTCAAATGGGTTCAAGAATCATCCCAATCCGATCATTGTAGCTCACGTTATAGCCGAAATACTAAAATGTGTCAAAACTGTCAAAATACACAAAATCCAAGTAAAAAGTGATAAAAACCTCATTTAATCACTTCAAAGTATTTTTCACCAATTATAGCCAAAATGATTCATTTTCTTCCAATAATATAACTAAAGTGACTAAAAATAATATAAAATATCATACAATTATTACGTAAATTAGTCACTTATCAAACTCCCCCACACTTAAATCATTGCTTGTCCTCAAGCAATTCACACATAATCAAATGCAATGATTCAAGAGGTGAAACAATATATGCACTTTGTCCAATTTAATTCCTCAAGACTTGGAAAATAATCATTATACAATTATTCAATTTACACTAAATACTCATAATATCAAGTAAAGGAAAGATAATTATACCCTAAATTCAACAAGTTAAACTTAATCTCTTACCCTAACTTAATTTTACAAATAAGCAAATCACATAGTCAATTTATAGCCTTCCTCCTCCTTATAATCATCTTTTTCTCAAAATTCTATAATTAAGAGGGATTTATTCACACAAATTTTACTTAAATAGTGAGAATGCTTTTTTACGCGAAAATCGACACTTTTAGGTGAAGATCCCCGGTTACTCAACATTTCACTTATTCAAGTTGCTAATGCATACTCTTAATTCAAGTACCTTTTTACGCGAATGTCGACATTTGTAGATGCCAACCCCCGGTTACTCGGTACGAGAATCATTGGAGTAAAACAATTTTTATTTACTTTCTTTTCTTTTCTCTTTTTTTTTTCCTTTTTTTTTCTACTTTTTTTTTCTTTTTCGGAAATAAAGGACAATAAATAGATATTCCCTCTTAGAAAATATATAAGAATAATCAAAGGAGGAATATAACCTTTATCGACTATATCAATCACTTACTTGCAAAATTAAGTAAAGAAAAGAAATCTCATTAAACATGTAAAATTATAGGCATAATTTTCCTCATTTTACCAAATATACTTTCTAAAATGTAAAAATTCTAATTGCGTAATAAACATTTCCAAGTTAAATGAGGACTAAACCTTCCAAAATACATATAACATTTCAACAATTGGAAGAATAAAACACTTAAGGTTGGAATACTTTGCCCTTTTTGAATGAAAATGCAAAAATTTGAAGAACTTTTGGGCCATAATGAAATATTGGAAAAGATTTTAGAAAAATTTTTACAGAGTTTCTCCTTATAAATGGATGAAAACTCCCTGCCAACAAACCCAATTTCAAGCAAATTATCCACATGGCAAATAATTCAAACACAATTCCAATATTTCTAAGCATTTCAATTCACAAAATATCATCACATAGCATTAGAATGCAAGTTCACATATTTCCTCCCCCACACTTAAACTTCACATTGTCCTCAATGTGAGAAAAGGAAAATAAAGAAAGAGTAAAAGAAAATACTCCCCTTATGACTTGCGCAATCCGAAACCATGTCCAAGTGATGAATTTCCAACCGTATTTGAGAAAGAATGGAAGTTCACTTATTGCACCCTGAAAAAGACAAAATCAAAACAAATAAATTTCTTAAAAATAAAAGGTTGCAATCAACAAAATCATGCAATTCAAGGAAAAAGGAAAAATGATCAAGCATGTGGAACCATACAATGTTCAAGGGATAAAAACATGACATGAGCTAATCTTTGCTAATCAAATATATGCATTAGTATCCAAAGCAAAGGGAAGCTAATTTCACACAAAAAATCCACAATCATGAACAAAATAAGTTCTATTTATACATTTTGTCATCAATGATCAATGATCGTGAAACGGATTCATCTTACGCTGGTTACTGTTCACAATCCGGCCAGAAATTGGAGGGATTCGTGGAGGGATTCTGGGCAAAATTTTTTTTTTTTTTTTTACTGTTGCATATCCGGCCACTTTCTGGCCGGATTTCCGGCCGGATTGTTGGCCGGATTTTCTACAGCGGATTTTTTTTTTTTTTTTTTTTTTTTTTTTAACAATCCGGCCAGTTTTTGCGCCCGGATTTCAGGCCGTGATTTTCGGCCGGATTTCTGTCCAGAATGCTGATGTGGGAGTGATGGAGTTTTACAAAATATGGTTTCATGAATATGGAGAAAAATGGGTGCCAGAATGTATGATGTTATGAGCACCACAATGGCCACTAAAGGCAAACATCCAGGTTGAAACAATTTTGACAAATGATGCTATAATTATATGGCAAAGTGGATCAGCTTATGGAGCTTCTAGCATCTCATTAAAATAGGCAAGATTACTTTATGCTGTAACAGTGAAATGTTGCCACGCCTCATAGTCATTGATCTTCTTGTGGATATCTCATGAAAGTTTTATCAATTCTCAACTATCCGAAAAATTTTGTGTACTAGAATTGGATCACGAAAATTTAGACAAAACTTTAACAGCCAATGCCCATGATTGATATTTGACAAGAAAAGAATTAATTCTTGCAATTTAGAACCAACCATCCAAAAAAAAAAAAAAAAATTCCCATTGCAGAGAGCAGGCTCTGAGATTTGTACCTGTGGTTTAGCAAACCAAGTCATGGAGTTGAAAGTAGACAACCTCCTAAATAGATCATCACGGTCCCATGCATGGTCTGCAAGATGGAGCTTGTACTGAACCACTTGAACCTGATGACACCTGCATTTCCTCAGTTGGACTTAACCTCGATTTTGGACCAAGTAAGCCCAATGCAGAGAATACATTTGGCCGTTTCTTGCCTTTCAACCACCGAACTCCATCAGCACTACTGTTTTAACCAATATTGTCAAAAAAAAAAAAAAAAAATCATTGGCAAACAAGTTTTCACTCTCTCTGGTTGTAGCATTCCAATTCTTATTGACAAACACAAGCACACAAAAGAAATGCAAGATCAATTTCCTTGCTCGGAGCTATCCAATTCTTGTAGATATACGCAAATACACACCAAGGGTGCAGCAAAAAAAAAAATTTTTTTTGAAATACATGCACGCACACAACAAACACACACAAAACACTCCCTTTAAAGGTACATTTTAGTATTTCAGGTAGAAACTTCTATTTTAACCACTCAAACACAGTATCATACTCTACAAACAAGCAAAAATCTGGCCGTTGCAAAATCCGCCAAATAACTGTTGCATGGCACATCTGGTGCTTACAATTTTTTTATTGCACTTACACCCTCTCAACTTTAGTAATCAGTCCAAATCATTTATTCTTCTTTCAATCTTCTACTAATACAAGGAGCAAAAGGGCAGTCATGGAATAAAAATACCTTCTCACTCATGAAAATAATATTGTAATATGATTTGGACTGCTTTGTTACCAAAAACTCAAAGCAAGGGAGGTCAGTGAAATTTTGAGAACTTCAGGGGATCTCAGTGCAAGTGTCAGAAACCTCAGGGGAGGTTTCCGAAATTATCCCAATATAAAAAGATGAAAAGGTAAAAATATAAAAAGATAAAAAAGTAATTAAAAATATATTTGTGATACAAACACAAATATTTTTCTAAAAGATACATATCCAGAGTTTGTTTGGATAAAATATTATTTGAAATAATTATTGTAATATTTTTTATGATATGATGTATGTAAAATAAAAAAAATAATTAAGAATATAAAAAGATGGATTAAAAAATATATTTGTGATGCAAGTCAAATATTATTTGGCAAATTTGAACTATTCAAAAGATGAAGGATAAAAAAATCTATTTAACAAAGTGCAAAAGGATGTTTTTAAACGACTTTCCCGAAATTGAAATTAAAAGCCCGTCGTACCTTTTAAAACTCTCCTGCAACAAGCCAAGTTCTCCCCCACATCCAGTACCCGTCAAGTCCCTGCTACAGTTCCACTCTGAATCCGGCTCCCGAAATGCTTCCCGGCGGCAAGTCTACCAAAACCTCCCGTTTTGAACCCATAGAAAACCCAAGAAAAATCTCCCTCAACTCCACTGCTTCCTCATCAACTCCCCTCCCTTCTTCGCCATCAAAATCCATCCAAGAAAAGCAAAACGATGACATCCCACTTGACACCTCTTTCTCATCCTCCCCATCAGCATCGGCAACCATCATAGCCAGGAATGAAGATCTCTTGACTCAAATTTTACTCAAATTACCGCCAAAATCCCTCCTCCGCTTCCAATGCGTCTCCAAGCAATGGCTCTCGCTTATTTCCGACCCCGTCTTCCGCCGCCGGCATTCGAGTAGGATCAGGCGCTACCCGACCACTGATTTCCTCTTTTTCAGTTCTGATAGCTACCGGAACGAGATTGATCTGCTGTCATTTTCCGGAGATTGGGTGGATTCAGTGGGAAATGTAAGTTCTCCTTTACGGTACTCGCTTGAAGGTGAGATTTTAAGCTTACAATCATGCAATGGATTGCTATGCATTCAGTTTATGGTGAATGATATTAGCCGAGAACTAATTGTGTACAACCCCACAACATGTAAGCATAGGAGTATCCCCTGGCCTTATGCGGAAAGCATTCCGCTTGTAATTCGGTACACTAATATAGCTTTTGACCCTGTAAAATCTGACTACTACAAACTTGTTTGTGTTGGTGTGGACCTTAATGGGACTTTTTACAGATTCTTGGTTTATTCGTCTGAAGCTGGGGTTTGGAGTGTTAGTAGGGATGCACTTGGGATGGATTCTGATAGTGCGTATTATTTTGGTAAAGGCGTGTTATGGAATGGGGACGTTCATTTCTTGGGAAGCGATTGTTGTACTCTATGCTTTGATATCGAAAATGAATGCCTACAACCATCCACGCCTCGAATTCCAACTAATTTGGAGGTTGTGGGCAGATGGGATATTAGGTATTTTGGGGAAACAGGGGGGAATTTGTATGTAATTTGTCTAAACAAGCCTAAAGCTATGCTGTTCGATGTTTTTGCACTGAAGAGGGACTACTCTCAATGGGTTGTGAAGTATCGTGTTGATTTTGCTCCCTTGATTACTTGTTATCCTGAGATGAAGAATCGTGGTTTCCATACGCCCTGTTTTGTTGTGGATAAGGAGGGAAAGAAAGCAAGGATTGTGATTTTGGTAGAGGATAAGTTCATTTATTACGATATTCATGGTATGTTTGTGAAGGAGCTTGTTGAAGTAGTGCCTGTGTATGCTGAGGTTGGTGGCTGGGGCGATAGCACGTGGTACAGATGGTGTGAAGCTTACCAACATGTTGATACACTTGCTTCGGTTTAAGGTCTGCAGATTGTTTGCGCTAGTGTCAAGTGTTTTTGATTCTGATGATCGACCTCCATAGGTATCGAAACTCTGTCAAGTGTTTTTGATTCTGATGATCGACCTCCATTCGTATCGAAACTCTGTCAAGCGTTGTTTATTCTGATGATCGACCTCCATAGGTATCGAAACTAAGTAGTAAGTGGTAATGGCTTAGTTTTTTGGACCCATGTAAAAATGGTGCTAAAAGTCCATAGCATGTATGGTTTAGCTATTTTGGACTCATGTGATTATCTTTATGTTTTTTAGTAGAATCATCTAAGAAAACCATGCTGTATATGATGTTCAGGTTTTATAGTAGCTTACTTCCACATTTTGAAGCTGTGTTTTCATTCTGTTTTCTGGTGGTTCTGGATTCTGGAAATTATCATAAATAGGTGCTTCAAGTTGTATATGGGATTCTAGGCAGGGAACGCCTTTGTTTGATCAATGGGATGGTTGCTGTGAATGTTTGTTTCTAGCTGTGGATGACTTGGATGCATTGAATTCCTATTATTCTTCCATGTTTCTTTACATCTGCATGCAAGGATTGCAGTGAATTTCCTATTCTGATTTTTGGGACTGTTTAGTCCAATGATATGTAATCCATGTTCATGCATAAAACTGAGAATGGTTACGAGCAACCTACATTAGCCATTACACACTTTTTTTTTTGTTGAAGCTGAAATTAATGGGAATTATTGTTCATTGTTCCCTGATAAGAAATCTAAATTTGTCAAGATAACATGTTAGTTTGGGTTGATTTTAGATGATAATAGTTGTACCGCCATATTAATATGTAAGGAACAGGATTGCATCCAGAGAAGAAAGCCTGCATTTAAGCTGTCTGTGGCAAAATACTTGATTTGAAGAAAAAAAGTGTGATTGGCAGAATTCATTTGTTAGCAACAAAGGAATCTTAAGCCCTGGTTCCCAAGTTCAGAGGAGAAAGAGGAGCTGATTTCAGCACAGAAAGAAATGAATCTTATAATATTCTTTTTTGGTCCTAAAGATATAAATCTAAGGAAGTTCAAGATATTAATCTTGTTCTACGCTCCACCATTTATGCTAATCTGATGCTTGGCATTGGCAGGTAATAATTGCGTGTAAGATAATTATATTTTGAAAGTAAATATGCTTTTTTTTTTTTCTAAATTCTGTGGATTCTAAGAACCTCCTTCTATATGCATATAGACACATGTATCACTTCTTCTTTAAATTGATTTAGTATTATTTGGACATTCTAGCTCAAGATCCGAACCAAATGATGGAGATATTCAACTTTGTATCATAATTAGAAGCACTGTATTTTCTATAAAATTAATCTGTTGCAAAGCTTCTCACTTCTGTCCTGAGCATTGTGAGGCAGTGAAATATGTCTGGAAGTGCTAATTTTTAGCATGTTTTGATATGTTAGAAAGTTCATCTTGTACTATTGAACTTGTTTAAAATTTTATTGTATCAATTGATTTGCATGATGTATGGGTGTAATCGAATCTAATCAAGTCGAACACTTGCCGAATCGAGTTCTATTAAGTTTTTTTTTTTTTTAAATCGAGTTTGAATGTTATCGAATATAAAACATTGTTTAAATTTAGCTTGACTAGTTGGTGAATCAAGTTCAAACGAGCACTTTGCACGAGTCACACGGCTTAGCCGTTAAACTCCAACCTTCTGCACCCATTTTTTCGCCACTCTCTCTATCTAAAAATTTTCTCTCACTAGAAAATGAGAGAAGACGTGCTGTGTAAGTTCGAACGAGCGTTTGTCAAGTTTAATTTGATTTGAGTATCGAGTAGTTTGATTCATTTTTCAACGCTGACATTTTAGCGTTCTTGACTCTCCATAGGATCGAAAAAAATAATAATAATAATTGTTAAGTCAATGTTCAATTCCGACATTGTTAGGATGCACAAGAACTTTGATGACAAAATACGGTCTAATATTTACATAAGTAAGAATTCATGGTTTTGCGGTATGAATTAATTTTCAATGAAATGCATGAAATGCAAAAGTATCACTAGTAGTAACCTATTAAGTCCTCGTATTTATGGTAATGAATACTTTTCCCTAAATGTTAATTTCACAACCCAAAATACACCCCTTCCTTTCATTTTTTCCCCGTTTTTTGAGCATCTAAATAGAATCCTCTATCATTTCGTTGGCTTAGGATTTCTGACCTAAATAGACAATGAAATTTTTAAAAATTTCCCCTCCCTATTTTGATGATACATTTTTCATCAAAATATTTTATAGTTTTCTATGTTGCCGAACAAGCTCAATATCATTTCTATGTGTAATGGTAAATTTGTTCAATCACTTAAATAGGAAAGAAAATTTGAGAGTAACTTTGGGACACTTTGAACTATTATATTGTTTAAATTGACAAAACGCCTTTATGCCTTAATCTTAATGTGTTTTGCTTTAACCCAAAAAGCACACAAAACAATTGGTCCTTTTTTTTTTTTGTTGAAACAATAGTTTTATATATTTTATAATGCAAGCTGTACAGTAATTGGACAACAGCCCAAATAAAAAGGACAACAGTCCTATAATATCTAATGATACTTTAGTATCGAAGATTGGGATTCACCCGTTCATCATCTAACTAGATTTCCAGAGCATACAATTGGTCAGAGGACTACTTTTTGATATATGTAAAAAAAATTTAGGAACTAGAAAATTCACGACCGAAATTTTGATGGGGTAATGATATGTGAAAATCGAATCAACAAAATTGTACTAGTATTAAATACTCAAATAAAAATAGAAAAAAGATGAAGATTATGTTATTCTTTTTTTAAAACTTTTTCTATTCCTTATAATATTTGTGAAATACTGTAAGGACTACTTTGATATATGTAAAAAAAAATTTATGAATTAAAAAATCCATGATGGACTTTGAAAAGAGGTATAGGAGCAAATACATTAAAATTTAAAAATAGAACTTGTGGGACTCTATAACACTTTAAAATAAATATGAGGACTAAATCTGCAAATCCCTCTATAGAGAAAAATATATCGGATTAAATACTAACCATCTAGAGTTTAAATTGCACCGATCTTGTCAATAATAAAAAAAAAATAAAAGCGAAGTAGATAGTAACAGTCTTCAGCCGGGAAAAAAAGTAGACAGTAACAGCCTTCAGCCGGAAAAATGGATCCGCGCGGCGGCGATAAAGGCGGCGGTGGCGAATTCCGGCGCTCTTCAACCCGAATATCTAGGGCCCCCCTCATCAAACACATAAGCAACTCAAGAAAATTCTCTATCCGCCCCTCCTCCTCCTCCTCTGCTTCGGCGGAACAAATTCAAACCTCGGAGACCCCTGAAATTCCTCCGGCTCTTGTTTCCTCATCTTCTCCACCATTATCAGCAACTTTGATCGGGTGTAATGAAGATATTCTGCTACAAATTCTCCCATATTTACCCCCAAAATCCCTCCTCCGCTTCCAATCCGTCTCCAAGCAATGGCTCTCGATCATCTCCAACCCCACCTTCCGCCGTCTCCACCTCTGGGTCAATCCCACCACCGCCACTTCCGCCTTCATTTTATTCCGAAAGATAAAAAACATG